>NC_069362.1:10861287-11164318 GCF_021730395.1 Mercenaria mercenaria | reverse complement strand
ATTTTCTTTGATTCGACCTGTGACCTAATTTTTGACCCCAGAGTACGAGACCCATATTCGAACTTGACCTAGATTTCATCAAGACTATCATTCTGACCAAATTTTATGAAGATCAATTGAAAAATACAGCCTCTATCGCATACACAAGATTTTTCTTTGATTTGACCTAGTGACCTACTTTTTGACCCAAGATGACCCATTTTCAAACTCGGCCTAGATTTCATTAAGGTTATCATTTTGACTTAATTTCAGGAAGATCAATTGAAAAATACAGCCTCTATCGCATATACAAGCTTTCCCTTTGATTTGACCTGGTGACCTAGTTTTTGACCCCGGATGATCCATATTCGAACTTGACCTAGATTTCATCAAGGCAATCATTCTGACCAAAGTTCATGAAGACTAATTGAAAAATACAGCCTCTATTGCATACACAAGTTTTTCTTTGATTTGACCTAGTGACCTAGTTTTTGACCCCAGATGACCAATTTTCGTACTCGACCTAGATGTCATCAAGGTTATCATTCTGACCAAAATTCATGAAGATTAATGGAAAATACAGCCTCTATCGCATACACAAGGTTTTTCTTTGATTTGACCTAGTGACCTAGTTTTTGACCCCAGATAATCCTTTTTCGAACTCAGCCTAGATTTCATCAAGGTAATCATTCTGACCAAAATTCATGAAGATTAATTGAAAAATACAGCCTCTATCGCATACACAAGGTTTTTCTTTGATTTGACCTAGTGACCTAGTTTTTGACCCCAGATGACCCATTTTCGAACTTGGCCTAGATTTCATCAAGGTTATCATTCTGACCAAAATTCATGAAGATTAATTGAAAAATACAGCCTCTGTCGCATACACAAGGTTTTTCTTTGATTTGACCTAGTGACCTAGTTTTTGATCCCAGATGACCCACTTTCGAACTCTGCCTAGATTTCATCAAGGTAATCATTCTGACCAAATTTCATGAAGATCAGTTGAAAATGCTCAGGTGAGCTAAAAATTATCAACCTTTCCTGTATACCCTAAAATCCGCTATACCCTAAAGCACTGTATAATCATGTTGTATTGTATGTTTGTTTAGTGAGATGTTAAGAACCTGGCATTTACCTGGGTTGAAGTGCATTTCCCATTACCTTTTCCATTTCTGTAGGGTACATACGTCAAGATAATGTAGTCCAAATAATAGGACGTTTCAGGACAGCATGACAACTTTTGACTGTCACTGTCCCGTCACATCCAAATTATTCTGCATATTTCTGTTAGAAAATCCCCAATAGAAATCTGTTGGGAACAATTTCTGGTACATGTACAAAATATTTGTAATGATTACATCATGATTATGAATTTATGTAGACATTAAAGCATAAACTTACCTTGCTGACATATTATGAATGTATATTTTGTGTTTTGTTTCTGCAGTTTAGTGTTATTGGCAGTCTGATGTGTACTGAAACCGGTGTCAGGGTAGATGTCTCCTCACACCTGTCGACTTCATATTTTCAAAGATTTAAGTTTCTTATCTCAAATTATGATCGAGTTATATTCAACTCATTTGAAGTTTCTGCATGAATATTAAATGTTTAATTTATGAGAGCAAGTAAGTCTGACAAGTATATAATTATGACTTTTTTGTTATAGATAAGAGTTTACGAAGTGAATTCTTCATGAAAAAGAAACCCATAGGGATTGACCAACCGAGGTTTCTTTTTCTCGAAGACTTCATGGACTCTATCTGACATAGTGTGAAATCTATGTTTGACCAATCAGAATTGCAGAGTCAGTCGTGTCGATGCTCTCCAGGGTGTAGAGCTGTTCTTCGAAAATTATTGCTACAGTCACATCAGGGGCGTAGGAACGATTTTGGCATTGGGGCTGCGGAGGGGTGGGTTTTGGGAGGAGCACACCCTCCCATCAACGGTGTCCAGGGTTGCCCCGGGAAAATTTTGCTTATAGCTAGAGTAAATGGTGCAATCTGGCCACTTCTTGGACTGCTCAGTAGCTGTTTTTTAATATGAATGGATTCCGTAATGTTTAAAACATTTAACACATTACTCATAAGCATAATGCACAGAAGACCTATATTTTACAATAAATATTCACCTCATAATAGTGAATCTATGGAAATATGCTGAACCACTGAGGGTTGAATAAACGGAGTTAACGGTTCTTTTTTACCGAATGATCGCTTTGGAAACGTGAAATTGGCAGAAGCTGTAATACTTGTTTAATGTCAATAATGTTACTAGATCTGAAAAATCTATGAGGATTTTTCTACATTTGATGCATTGAATTTAATCATTATGATTGGTTTCTTTGATATTTCAATCAATATGTTTAAGTGTCAAAAGTATTTAATTGAAAAGACATCTAAAGATGCCGATTTGCGTCTGTGTTTTACTTTGTCGACAACAATTGCAAGTGTCTATAATCTTTTTGGTGGTAAGCAATTAAATATGATTAACTTTCATTAATTAATGTATCGCCGAGTCTGCAGGGCGTGAAAATACAACGACATTGGTCGTTGTGGATTATCGATTTTGTACAATACACTGTCACCAAGGTGATCTAGCAAGGTGTCAGTGATATGACAAGATTCTGTGTACATATCAGTCACCTATGCACTTCAAGATAAATTGACAATTTGCAAGGGGAGACCCCTGTATTTATTCTCAATTATATTTTCTAGCCTTTTCAAAAATTTATGAGTTCGGCATTTCGCCGCTCCTCGAAACATTGGGGCGGCAGGGGCCGCCCCTGCCACCCCAGCTCCTACGCCCTTGCACATTGGTCTTCAGGAATAAGCTTCTAAGCAACATTTTTTGAAAATTAACTTGTTCTGATTGGTCAAAAAGGTAGGTTGCACACTATGGATTTTTTAATGTCTTTGTTTTCTTAACAGTAAAATGCAGATACGGGTAAGGCTTAGAAGGATGACAACTAAAAACTATCAGATAATAAAATAAGTCATCCCGTTAAGCCAAATGCATGAGTAAGGCTAAAGATCATGTAACTTATCTATCTTATAGATCTAGCTATCTATGCATACTGCCACGCCCTCTTCTGGAGTATTATGTGCAGTAGTGTTATTGGCAGTAAGACAGACAGCTGTGTCATCAGCAAAAAGTTGGACCAAATGTCTTCAATTCCAGCTGAATATGCCCTTAGCATGGTGTAACCATTTCCTTACATTCCATAATGCAGCCATTCGTGACTAATTGACATAAAATTTCAGCACTTCATTAAAAAAGAATAAGACATGCAAATCTGTGTAACTACCTTTCTTTTGAAACTCGTATATCAGCTGTACTTTATTTAACGAGTAACTATAATGACATTCGTTAATTAAATGAGAATTAACCACAAAAATCTATCAATATTTCGGGCCTGCATTTATTTACAAACATTACGACTTCCGGTTACTGTGCTAATCTTCATTGTTGGAGAGCTACTGATTTTGACAGATGTAAACATTGCGAGAGTTGCCAAGATTCTTGTAGATTGAAAGAAGAAACAGTAGGTAAGACATTGTTTATATTGTAACAAAGAAATTCAGTTTTCAAACTAAAGACATATTCTGTAAAATAATGCATGTCATGTATGAAAAATATCTATTTTTCTTTTGACCTGATTCAGTCGCAAAAAACTTCTATTTTTAGACTGTAAATATTATGATTATGTCACAGGAATGCAGTAAGCCATAGGTTGTAGGAGTTGAGATAAATCATACATTTACAGTTCTAGCAGAATGTATTTATTACGAAAAATTTATTGCATTAATAAGTCAGGTGATATTGAATTAGTATATGCCAAATGAAATGTTGGCAACCAATAATTTTTCAATGACTGCTGAGTTTTGTAAAAAAATATTTCTTTTAAATCAAATTGTGAGTATACCGTAGTATACCCTTTTAAAGTGAGGCGATTACTGAAAATGATGATGATGGTTTTAATGAAGAACAGACTGTTGAAATGTGGCCAGTTGACAAGGAAGATTCGTATTATAAACTAGTCTTGAGCTAAATTGTTCGCGGGTTGCAATATTGTGATAATTTTTTGCAAAGGTCAATATCTCTCCTCCACGACATAGAGGCAGCAGACATACGGTAAATGTCAGTCTGTGAAATAGGTCTGCCTTGCAGTTGGAAAATTGAGACTAATTTTAAACATATGCGATCTTAAATATTGCTTTTTTTTATCTTGAGCATGTTTATTTTTTATAATACTGAGATCAATGTGCATGACATTTATATATTAATTATCATTATTGTACAAAATCATAGTCTATCAGTTTGGTCGAATACTTTAAGCTTTATTACTGGTTAAGTGTACATTTACCTGTTCTTTGTACAATTCAAGTACCAGTAAGATGAATGTGTGAAGTCAAAAGCCTTGCAACTTTGGGGATTCCGTTTGCTTTTAGGTCAAAGGTCAACGTCCGACTTTGACAGGTGATTTGAAAAGCTCAGACCTATAGTTAGCCTTTATCCTGATTCCAGACCCTTTATTTTAAGACTGCAGAAAAATAACCTCTGAGGCTAAAATATCTATAAGGTTAAAATTATATCTAAGTACTGGCTTATTACAATTAGTTCTCCAATCATCTTAATCTTGTAAAAATACTAGAGCTTAATTGTGTCTATGGTGCTTATTTTTATGTCACAGGGTGAGAAAAATATGTGGTAAAGGAGGACTAGGTCTTTCATTTCATCATTTACAGGGAAAGTGCTCCACCAACCAAGTTTCCCAATCGCCTACGCATACAATCTCCCCTTTTAAGTAATCAGGTCCTATACCATGACATATTTCCCCACCATTTTATCATTTGTTCTCAAATACTTCATAAATATAGAAATTACATGCATCGAAGACTGTCTAGTATGTATAATGCCATTGTTACAGTAAATTTCCCAACTAGGAAATCTTCCTTGGGAGTGGGAGAGGGGTGGGGTGACAGCTGAATTTTCTAGGAAATCTTCCATCCACCCGGGAATTTACCCCCCTCCCCTATCTCAAATTACTCATTATATCAATAAATGAGGTTTAGGAGGGCTAGGTACACTGGAGTCACTGTGTTGGTGAATCCATCTATCAATATAAGCACCTCTGATAACTCTTGAAAGGATTGGTGGATTAATTCATTTACAGTAAACAGGTACCGGTATATGATTATAAGATAAAGGTCGAGGATGATGTTGCTTGGTTACAGAATTATGGCCCTTTTTTGACACTAACAGTCAATGTCTGGAAAACTTTTGAAAGGATGAATGGATTAAATTCATTTATGGTACACTGGTTTATGATTTTAAGATACAGGCCAGGTTTGATTCTGGATAAGGGGCAAAATTACATTTAAAATCAAGGCATTGATTTGTAAACATTGCACCCAAGCCCAAAACCTTCCATTTAACTTTTTTGTCTTAAAAGTTACAGTTATTCAACTATAAATGCAATTGCTAAAGAATAGGCTTTTTGCCACAGCACTGGCACATTTGCTGTTTGAAAGATAAAGCAAAAACTAACTAGCCGGTCAAAAATTCCTAATAGCATAATTATGTACTTTCGGTTTAAAATCTGGCCAATTTTGTTACAGCGAGATATTTTGTTCACTTAATCCTTACACTCACTTATACCACTCAGTACGTCCTTCCCCAGGTAATGGCTTTGTTTCAATTGTATGACAACAACTTATATATATATATATATATATATATATACATATGTATTTCTATGAATTTCAGGCAATCATGGTGTATTTAACAATCAAGGAAGAGAGTGAGGACAGACTTTTCTTTACTAGACAGCCTTCTTTGAATTCCTGGGCAATTCTTGTTGGTAAATATGAGAAAATTAGAATACGATAGATATTCATTTTGCTAGATGAAATGAATCTACTAGACCTATGAGTTGTTGATGAGGAAATACCCCCATGAGGTTAAATGAGGTTCTACCAAGTTTTTTTACTTTTATCTCAAACCAAGTTAGGGTTTTCCTTGTTACCACAATTCAGTTGGCATGGTAGATTTATCTTCTCATTGCATCAGCCATCTTTACATGCATTTTGACTATCAGATTGTTCAGCTGAAAATAAGACTTTTAATATCTTGTTACGTTTATACCCTGCAAGAACAAAACAAACTTTGACAGTGACATTGCAGTAGTTGAACAGTATGAATGAATCTTACGTCACATACGTTTTTGTAGTGTTTGATTGCATTATTCACATGTTATTCATACGCTAAAGCTCAGCAATGAAACATGCAGGAGAATTAAATGTCTCAGCCACAGGGCAAAGACAACTACATGCAGACTTGTATTTTAATTTCATTGTTTGCAATCAATGGGAGAAGGTCTGAGAATCCTGAATGATTTTGGAAATAATACTATATTTAACTATTTGAGCCATGCCATGAGAAAACCAACATAGTGGGTTTGCGACCAGCATGGATCCAGACCAGCCTGCGCATCCGCGCAGTCTGATCAGGATCCATGCTGTTCGCTAACAGTTTCTCCAATTCCAATAGGCTTTAAAAAGCGAACAGCATGGAGCCTGACCAGACTGCGCAGATGCGCAGGCTGGTCTGGATCCATGCTGGTCGCAAACCCACTATGTTGGTTTTCTCATGGCACGGCTCATTTATAAGAATATAATATTAGAATATGAAATTAAAATTGAGAGTTTTAAGGAGACACCATAATACATTCATGTAAGAAATAACCATTTTTTCATTCCAGGCTTCAGTTCTGTAGGACTTGGCATTGCCTATTATGGAAATGGTATGTGTACATAAATTCAATATCCTTAAGACATATGGATGTTGTTGTTTTTTAGTTTATACTTAATTATTTCAGCTTGATTGTCAAAGAAATTGCTTTTGAGTTTGTTTCCACGGAAAAAACAGTAATGATGTTATCTGAATGTAATATGTAACTAAGTTTCATTTGTAGAGAAAATGAATGATAATTTTGATAGATTTGAACAGAACAATCTGTCAGGTTATATAATTGTTGTCCCTTGCTCCTTGGTATCTAATTTGGCTTTGGTTCAGATTTGTTTAGCTCGACTTTTTTCTCAAAAACTGTAAGAGCTATAGCTTTGAAACTTGTTTAACATCATTATATGAGTAATAAGGCCAAGAACCATAACTGAAGCAAAACTTTTAATAGAATTATGTCCCTTTTTGTACTTAGAAAATGGGAATAAGATTTGTAGCTTTGAAACTTTGTGCTCTTGTTTATTATTATAACAGTTAGTAAGCAGGTCAAGAACTGTAACTCTCTTATATTTTGTCAGAATTTATGCCAGTTTTGCCCTAAGAAAATTGGTATTACATGGTTGCTGTCGAATCATTTAATTCTATGGGCATGATATTTCATGGTTTGTGCTAAAACAGATATTTTATTGGGATTTTAATTTATGAATTTTAATTAAATGATTAAATGAATAGAAGATTTAGTGTCATAGATTGACCTAACCGTGAAATCCATGTAAAATTAATCCCCCATAAATATTTAGTATACAATTTTTTGTTTTGGCCCACTTTTGTTGAATAATAGAGCATTGAAACTTTGTATTATTTTTTCATCTTAAATAGACGAGTAAGAAAGCCAAGAACCATAACTCTTTTCTTGCATTTTGCTTCAGGTAATGTACGTACTTAAGAGAGGATTGGCTCCACAGTTGATGCTCTTTTTAGCTCACCTGTCACAAAGTGACAAGGTGAGCTTTTGTGATCGCGCGGTGTCCGTCGTCCGTCCCGTCCGTGCGTCCGTAAACTTTTGCTTGTGACCACTCTAGAGGTCACATTTTTCATGAGATCTTTATGAAAGTTGGTCAGAATGTTCATCTTGATGATATCTAGGTCAAGTTCGAAACTGGGTCACGTGCCATCAAAAACGAGGTCAGTAGGTCTAAAAATAGAAAAACCTTGTGACCTCTCTAGAGGCCATATATTTCACAAGATCTTCATGAAAATTGGTCAGAATGTTCACCTTGATGATATCTAGGTCAAGTTCTAAACTGGGTCACATGGGGTCAAAAACTAGGTCAGTAGGTCTAAAAATAGAAAAACCTTGTGACCTCTCTAGAGGCCATATTTTTCATGAGATCTTCATGAATATTGGTCAGAATGTTTATCTTGATGATATCTAGGTCAAGTTCGAAACTGGGTCACGTAGGGTCAAAAACTAGGTCATTAGGTCTAAAAATAGAAAAACCTTGTGACCTCTCTAGAGGCCATGTTTCTCAATGCATCTTCATGAAAATTGGTCAGAATGTTCATGTTGATGATATCTAGGTCAAGTTCGAAACTGGGTCACGTGGGGTTAAAAACTAGGTCAGTAGATCTAAAAATAGAAAAACCTTGTGACCTCTCTAGAGGCCATATTTTTCATGAGATCTTCATGAATATTGGTCAGAATGTTTATCTTGATGATATCTAGGTCAAGTTCGAAACTGGGTCACGTAGGGTCAAAAACTAGGTCAGTAGGTCTAAAAATAGAAAAACCTTGTGACCTCTCTAGAGGCGATATTTCTCAATGCATCTTCATGAAAATTGGTCAGAATGTTCATCTTGATGATATCTAGGTCAAGTTCGAAACTGGGTCACGTGCCGTCAAAAACTAGGTCAGTAGGTCTAAAAATAGAAAAACCTTGTGACCTCTCTAGAGGCCATATATTTCACAAGATCTTCATGAAAATTGGTCAGAATGTTTACCTTGATGATATCTAGGTCAAGTTCGAAACTGGGTCACATGGGGTCAAAAACTAGGTCAGTAGGTCTAAAAATAGAAAAACCTTGTGACCTCTCTAGAGGCCATATTTTTCATGAGATCTTCATGAATATTGGTCAGAATGTTTATCTTGATGATATCTAGGTCAAGTTCGAAACTGGGTCACGTAGGGTCAAAAACTAGGTCATTAGGTCTAAAAATAGAAAAACCTTGTGACCTCTCTAGAGGCCATGTTTCTCAATGCATCTTCATGAAAATTGGTCAGAATGTTCATCTTGATGATATCTAGGTCAAGTTCGAAACTGGGTCACGTGGGGTTAAAAACTAGGTCAGTAGATCTAAAAATAGAAAAACCTTGTGACCTCTCTAGAGGCCATATTTTTCATGAGATCTTCATGAATATTGGTGAGAGTGTTTATCTTGATGATATCTAGGTCAAGTTCGAAACTGGGTCACATAGGGTCAAAAACTAGGTCAGTAGGTCTAAAAATAGAAAAACCTTGTGACCTCTCTAGAGGCCATATTTCTCAATGCATCTTCATGAAAATTGGTCAGAATGTTCATCTTGATGATATCTAGGTCAAGTTCGAAACTGGGTCACGTGGGGTTAAAAACTAGGTCAGTAGATCTAAAAATAGAAAAACCTTGTGACCTCTCTAGAGGCCATATTTTTCATGAGATCTTCATGAATATTGGTCAGAATGTTCACCTTGATGATATCTAGGTGAAGTTTGAAACTGGGTCATGTGGGATCAAAAACTAGGTCAGTAGATCTAAAAATAGAAAAACCTCGTGACCTCTCTAGTGGCCATATTTCTCAATGGATCTTCATGAAAATTGGTCAGAATGTTCACCTTGATGATATCTAGGTCAAGTTCGAAACTGGGTCATGTGCGGTCAAAAACTAGGTCAGTAGGTCTAAAAATAGGAAAACCTTGTGACCTCTCTAGAGGCGATATTTTTCAATGGATCTTCATGAAAATTGGTCAGAATGTTTACCTTGAAGATATCTAGGTCAAGTTCGAAACTGGGTCACGTGGGGTTAAAAACTAGGTCAGTAGATCTAAAAATAGAAAAACCTTGTGACCTCTCTAGAGGCCATATTTTTCATGAGATCTTCATGAATATTGGTCAGAATGTTCATCTTGATGATATCTAAGTCAGATTCGAAACTGGGTCACGTGGGGTCAAAAACTAGGTCAGTAGGTCTAAAAATAGAAAAAACCTTGTGACCTCTCTAGAGGCCATATTTCTCAATGGATCTTCATGAAAATTGTTGAGAATGTTCAGCTTGATGATATCTAGGTCACTTTAGTAACTGGGTCATGTGCGGTCAAAAACTAGGTCAGTAGGTCGAAAAATAGAAAAACCTTGTGACCTCTCTAGAGGCCATATTTTTCACGAGATCTTCATGAAAATTGGTGAGAATGTTCACCTTGATGATATCTAGATCAAGTTTAAAAGTGGGTCACGTGCCTTCAAAAACTAGGTCATTAGGTCAAATAATAGAAAAACCTTGTGACCTCTCTAGAGGCCATATTTTTCAATGGATCTTCATGAAAATTGGTCAGAATTTTTTATCTTGATGATATCTAGGTCACATGTGCTCAAAAACTAGGTCACTATGTCAAATAGTAGAAATAACGATGTCATACTCAGTTGAACACTGGGTCATGTGGAGATAGGTGAGCGATTCAGGACCATCATGGTCCTCTTGTTCTGTTGTAGATGGCTGGCAATACGTAAAATTTCTGTATGAAAACTTGCCCTTGCAGAACACGAGTGGTCATCACAATTGCATGTACCTGCAGTATTAAAAAGGCATCATAACACATAAAAGGAAATTTTAAGGGTTCAGTATTAATCAAAAAGCCAGTAAAGGGGTAATATTTTGTTTCAGATCCATTCTGGTTGAAGGCAATCTACTTAGTTCTTGGAAGTCTGATTGGTATATCCTGTATGGATGACTGGGAGGTAGGAATTCTTTACATTTTGCTGGTTACCTTTAGCTTGTTTCGTTCTAAATAAACTTTAGAGGGCCTCTGTGGCCTGTAGTTTATTGCTGACTTTAAATCACTTGCCCCTCACTGCTGCTGGTTTGGAAATCTGGCATCGGGTGTAGAACTCTTTTGTGTCTAGAAGCCAGGTACCTGCTCATACCTGAAATAATACCCGACTGGACATCTGGGGTCTTCCATCACCATCAAAAAGTCACCGTTTGACCGCTTATAATTGTGTTCAAAGAAAAGGCAGAG
The DNA here is from genome assembly GCF_021730395.1 of Mercenaria mercenaria. Taxonomy (NCBI): domain Eukaryota; kingdom Metazoa; phylum Mollusca; class Bivalvia; order Venerida; family Veneridae; genus Mercenaria; species Mercenaria mercenaria. The sequence goes on along the minus strand of NC_069362.1, from coordinate 11,153,323 downwards.
AGATTATGTCATTCTTGTGTCATTGTTAGCTCATCTGATTTTTTGAAAAAAAATGATGAGTTATTGTCATCACTTGAGCGGTTGTCGGCGTCGGCGTCGGCGTTGCCTGGTTAAGTTTTATGTTTAGGTCAGCTTTTCTCCTAAACTATCAAGCTATTGCTTTGAAACTTGGAATACTTGTTCACCTCATAAGCTGACCTGTATAGCAAGAAACATAACTCCATCTTGCTTTTTGCAAGATTTATGGCCCCTTTTGTACTTAGAAAATATCAGATTTCTTGGTTAAGTTTTATGTTTAGGTCAACTTTTCTCCTAAACTATCAAAGCTATTGCTTTGAAACTTGGAATACTTGTTTACCATCATAAGCAGACTTTGTACATCAAGAAACATAACTCCATCTTGCTTTTTGCAAGAATTATTGCCCTTTGGACTTGAAATCAGTTTTCTTGGTTAAGTTTTATGTTTAGGTCAGCTTTTATCCTAAACTATCAAAGCTTTTGCTTTAAAACTTTCAACACTTGTTCACCATCATAAGCTGACCCTGTACATCAAGAAACATAACTCCATCCTGCTTTTTGCAAGATTTATGGCCCCTTTTGGACTTAGAAAATATCAGATTTCTTGGTTAAGTTTTATGTTTAGGTGAACTTTTTCTCTTAAACTATCAAAGCTATTGCTTTGAAACTTGCAACACTTGTTCACCATCATAAGCTGACCCTGTACAGCAAGCAACATAACTCCATCCTGCTTTTTGCAATAATTATTGCCCCTTTTGGACTTAGAAAATCATTTTCTTGGTTGAGTATTATGTTTAAGTATACTTTTCTCATAAACTATCAAAGCTATTGCTTTAAAACTTGCAACAGTTTTTCACCATCATAAGTGGACACTGTACATCAAGAAACATAACTCTATCCTGCTTTTTGCAAGAATGATGGCCCTTTTTAGACTTAGAAAATCATGGGTAGGACAATATTTCTATTATACAAAAAAAATCAGATGAGCGTCAGCACCCGCAAGGCGGTGCTCTTGTTTATACATAAATTTGTCTTATTTGTTTTTTGCCTTGTCAATTACAGAAACAGTTCTTTTGTCAAGTCCTAGAAAAATACCTAAAATATACTATTGTTTCAAAATGTATCAGAAGGAAAGATACACTTTCTATGTTTGTCAATGAAAGCTTAGATATGCAGAACAGTTAAAAGTATTCAAATTTTAAGGAGGAAAATATTCCAAGAGTTCAAAGATCTGGGATTTGAACGGATGGGATTTTCCAGAGAGTACAAATTGGAGCTGTCCACACAATCCTTTTTGCCTTGTAATCGGACAAAGAATTTATGGTCATATTTAGTATCTTTGAATATATTTGCAATATTACACATGGCATGTTAGCTTTTTTGTTCAGTATACATGTTTTTTTACAGGAGTGTGATTTCAATAAGAAGGAAGGGGAAGTACGGTTGAAGAAGCATAGTGCCTGGGACTTAATTTTCCTGAGAAAAGAAGATGTCGGTATGATATATAGAGGATATTTTGTTTGTTTCAGTGTAAGAACAAATATTTCACCAAGTGAACACCATGATTTTATGCAGAATTTTCACAAGTAGCACAGCCAGGAATGAAAATGTAAATTATGGTGTTCAGAGTGAAATATATTTTGATCTTACATGTAAAACAAACAAAAACTTTTTATTTCATGCTCTGGCTGAATACGTTTACTAGTTTCTTACCAGTGAAATATATTTGCTATTTTTCACTGTGAAAATACCAGATAGATTTCATTTTCATATTTTGATAATTCACTGAAATAAATATTAAGCATGTATTGAAATGCTTGATATTAGGCTTACTGTAGTTTTCTGTATTTCTTAGATTAAAGCTTTTGATATTGAAACTGCTTGATAGCATCTGAGTTATTTTAAGCAGTGTAAGAAATTTGTTCCACTCTGTGAGCATTTTTAGATATACGTATGGTGTTTGCCACTCAGCATAAGGTTGCATGTCTTTGTCCTTTAAGTTCATGTAGGTTCCCCATCTTAGAAACACAAGTATAAATTGCTTATTGCCAGTAAAGTGAATTCAGTGCCTTTCTTAGAACTTTCTTTTAAACTTCTATAAAAACTTAAGCCAGTATATAGCCCATGATCAAATTTAATTCATTTGAACTATAGATATAATTGTCAGTTTATTTCAATCTCTCTAAATTTCAGTTGTAGCCCAGCTGTCCGAAGTAACTGGTATAAAAGTACAGGAAGAAAAGGTGAACTTCTTCGGTACCACATATCAAGTTGTATTGAAATTTTCAGCTGGAATGACTTTTGGTATAACTGAATCATTTACATTCGGCTCATCCAAGTAAGTGCTTTAAGGTATTAGGCCCATAATAGAGTACCTCCTTTTTGAAGAGTATTCAGTTCCTACCATAAACCTACTTTGACTGCAATTTTCAGGGGGGCATAGGTTCAAGCCCCACTGGGACCAATTTTTTCCCCCCTCACTTTCCTTTTTTTTTTTTTAGTAAGTCTTTGCTTCTTTCAAAACTTATTATTGATTTATTGTACAAAAGTGGAAAAAATTCATTTGATAAGCGATTTCTTGCTGTTCAAAGAGAGTTTACCTCTGAAACAGAAGACGTAGAGTTAGACATCTTTAAAAATACTGAGTTACATGCGGTAAAAGTTCTTTATTTTATCATTCGAAAAGGAAATAAAACAAAATACTTAACGATTTATCATTATTATTCAATAAGAATCATGTAAAACATTACATCATATGACATATATCATAAGGGGTAACAAGTTACGTAGATTATAACATTGTTATGGTGAGTTTGGAGGTTTAAGGCCACTTAATGTTTGGACAGGGGGTGCCGGAGCAACTGTCCTGGATGACAGAATAATTAATGTCACTGTTGTCTTTTACTTGACCCAGAATGTTGAAACTTCATAGGATGATTGGACATGCAGAGAAGATGACCCCTATTGATTTTAGGATCACTCCATTAAAGGTCAAGGTCACAGGGCCAGAACATGGAATGCTGTTACCGATCAGTAACTGGAGAACCAGTTGATCTAGAAATTTTAAACTTTATAGGGTGATAGGGCTTATGGAGTAGATAACCTCTCTTGATTTTAGGGTCACATGATCAAAGGTCAAGGTCACAGGGGCCAGAACATGGAAAACTATTTTTGAGGGGCCAGAACATGGAAAAGGATGATTGGACATGCCTAGTAGGTTACCCCTATTGATCTTGGGGCCATTCTTTTAGAGGTCAAGATCATAGGGGCCAGAACATTAAAAACTGTTTTTGATCCATAACTTGAGAACCACTTGACCCAGAATGTTGAAACTTCATGGAATGATTGGACATGCCATGTAGAACATCCCTATTGTATTTCAGTCACTAAGCTTACCATCAGTGTCTCTTTGACTTACGCTTCTGTTCCCTCGGGAGACATGTGCTTTTCTTCAAAAGCATCTTCTTGTTTAATATCATTAAAAACATTAGAATTCAAAATACTAATCTTACATTTTATTTTGGCCTGAATGACAGAATAATTAATGTCACTGTTGTCTTTCACCTGTATTTGTTACAGTGTGGACAGGGATTTTAAAGGTCACTGACCTTGAATCACTGCTGTTGGACCTGAACCTTGTATTGGACGTAAAAATCCAGCTGGCTTAATTTAGATCGGTTGTTCTACACAAGTGTCTGCATTTATGCCTGTTTGGGTACCTAGGGTCTGCCTTCACCAGCAAAAGCTATGAAGTTGCCATAATTTCATATCCTATAATTGTGATGATGTGATGTTAAACCTACCCACATAATAAACCTACCCACATAACAAAAACAAATCTTCTCCTTTCTGATTTTGAAGTTCTGTAAGTATGCCTGTAGTTAATATTAAATCTCCGCTTTTCAGTCATGTAGGGGAGTTGTTAGGTATTTGAGTAGAACAGATCAGTACTGGTGTTGAATGCAGAAATAAAAAGATGTATAACTGAAATACTGTTGATAACTAAAACTAAAAAATCTGCTGGTACAAGTAAGTCATGTTGCTAGATATTGACATTTGTGAAGTATATTTAATCTGGAAGGAAAAAGAGTAATTAAATGGAGAAATATAGACAAAATTTAATTCTTTGAAATGACCTTAAAAACCTGTTGCACAGAAAAGTTTGTATTTTTTATAGTGTTACATTTTCCATTTATCAAAATTGTTTGGTAAGGTTGGAGCTCACTCTAGATATGCTAAAACTTTTGTTTTGGTATAGACTTATTGGAAGGTGAATTTTTGCAGTACATCTCTGTAAGGTACAAAAATAAAGAATTGTGTTTAATGCCTCTGAAATTAAGGGATTTCACAGTATGCATTTTGTATTAAACTTTACCTTGCTAAAGTTCTAAAATGAACTGGTCTGTCATTCAATTTGGGCAGTACCATTTATTATTTGAAGGGGTGTTCACTGAAAATTTACTGATTGAATAGCTAACTGTGCAGACCATCCATGCAGGCTGACCTTGGTCTGCACTGGTCGCAAAGGCAGAATCACTTGTCGCCAGCAGGCTAAAAGTTAAACTCTGAAGATACTCATATAATAGCTTTAAGTAAAGAATAGAAATTACAGCATTGATTTCTGGGAACATCTGTCATATGGAGAGTAACAGGCTTTCCTGTAATATTTTTTATTGTAATGTTTTAACAAATGCCCCCTATATTTTTAATAACAATAAAAAAGATTTTATATATAAGATATGTAGTCATAAAACTGATATAGTAAATGTGTTACACCTAGCAAGTCCTGCTTTGAGTACATGTGAAAGGGGAAATTTCTTCCACTGAAAATTTTGCTCTCTGGAGGTAGTACCGGTATATTTCTTGGCCAAAAAATACGCTCCCACCACCACCACCGTGGAGATACTGGCTCTGGTAATTTTAAGAAGATACAAAATAGAAAAAAAAATCTTTTGACATACATACAGATGTATAGACCAAAAAAGAAGATTGAAAGCATCTCAAAATGTTTGCTTTTACACCACTAGATTTTTCTCATGCTCTTGTCTATGTTTGAATAATTGCTTCTGTCTTTTTTATGGAAAATCAATTTAAGAGCTAAAATGAAAAAGTTTCTGTTTGTAACTAAGGTGTTAGATATGTAATATGTTTTTGAATGAATACAGTTTTTCATATATATTTTAAACAGAGAACACTATGATGTTGCAGAGAAGGTCCGAAACTTTCTAAATATAGAAGAAGAAGCTGCTGACAATGATTTTATAGACTCATCTACATCCTCCGAGGGCGAGGAAACAGCAGACGACTTCGAACATATAGACCAATCAGATCTCCTCGACGAAACAGATAAGCCTGGAATGCAGGAAACTAATGATGATAAATGTGATGTCCCCCCGCCCACCGAAGTTCCAGCTGAGAGCTAATAGCTGTATATGATTGTTTATAGATAATTTAAGTAATGGCCTTATGTAAGACTTTGTTCTAGAAATAGATTTTTCCTTGTGTTACATGAACGGCAGAATCTGACGTCTGCTGCACTGTCAGGTTCAGCTGTACTTGTTTCAGAGGAAAAGAAGATTTATAGTTCAAAGTAAATATCCAGTACAAACCAACTTGTTGACTTTAGTTCATATTGTTCAAAGTGTAATTTCTGGAAAGACACAGCATGGTAACAGCTTTGAATTGTTGTGGTAGGAATAGACTAATTATTACAGAGTAAAATATAAAATGTGACCTTGCTTGAATAAACATATGAGCCGTGCCATGAGAAAACCAACATTGTGGGTATGTGACCAGCAAGGATCCAGACCAGCCTGCGCATCTGCGCAGTCTGGTCAGGATCCATGCTGTTCGCTAATAGTTTCTCCAATTCCAATAGGCTTTTAAAGCGAACAGCATGGAGCCTGACCAGACTGCGCGGATGCGCAGGCTGGTCTGGATCCATGCTGGTCGCATACCCACTATGTTGGTTTTCTCATGGCACGGCTCAGTTATTAATATAGGTAAATACTGAAACACTTCATATTCTATTCTTCTGTAAAAAGACATATATGTCAGAGAAAAAACTGATGTGTTTGTGTTATATGGAATAAAGTAATAAAAATGTCATAATAGGAGACTGGGTGAACATCATCTCCCTTTTTGTCATAAAAGACAGATATATACACCTATAGTGTCTTTTTTCTATGGTATATACCCAGTGATATGGTACTAAATATCATTCCATCGTTTGGCCAATAGTTAAATTGTCTATAACATTTTATTTTAAAAATATAGCACAATTATTTCTTGAATGCAGTTTTTATCTATAGGTTTCAATTGGTCATAAAGCAATCAGGTTTTATTTAACACTTATATTATGTAGTTCTTTGTAGTGTGTATCAGTTTCCAAGAGCAATGTTTAACTTGTGTATTTGCACGAATTAGGTTATACTTTTTCTTTGTAAGTGTTTTTATGCTCAGCAATAGTCAGCCATTATGAAACAAATAAAGTTACATAATTAGCCGTTGTATAATGTTACCTATCAGGATATCCTCACTTTGCTGGGATTTTTGATAGGCTAGAAGTGCTTTGAAGTCAATGAATTTTGTTGGCGTAAAATGTTGTGGTTTTAGTAAAAGTGCTATTGGACGGGTCTTGCATTTATGGATTTCATGCATTTTGTTTAGAACAGATAGTTTAATGAAGTAACATTTAGTACAAAAAAATATAATAGAGGCCTCAATTTTTAAGCAGTTTTGATACAAACTTGATCGGTTATTATTCTAGTAAACATTTTGTTAGCCTAAATACTATAGGTTGGGTAATTACATAGGCTTTATATAGCAAATGCAAGGTTGATATCTTCAGTCAGTGTTTAGAATCAGAGAAAAACAGGTGCTTGTGTTTTAGGAAATGATGCAGATTGATGTCATGGATATTTCGAATTTGCAAGTGACATTCTCAATGAATATTTGTGAAAATAAATCTGTCAAAAATGTTACCCAATCTAAAGTAGCTGTCTAGGTTTGTTAAAAATAAGTTACTAGATAAAATCATAGAACTTTTAGTTTTGACCATAATCTTCCTCAACCTGAACCTGTAGATTATATACCTGTGTACTTAAAATGAACTCAGTCCATTAATCCACTTATGCAAGGAATGCAGGAAAGTAATGAATGATAACTATTTTCAGATCTTTGCAGAATTTTTAGCTCTACTATAGTAGAGCTATTGGACTCGCCCATGTGTCCGGGTCCCGATTTGGTTAAGTTTTTGTATGTAAGCTGGTATCTCAGGAACCACTTGTGGGAATGGATTGAAACTTAACGCACTTATTCACTGTGATAAACTGACTTGCATTGCACAGGTTCCATAACTCTTTTGCTTTTTCAGAAAAGTATGCCCCTTTTTCGACTTAGAAAATTTTGGTTAAGCTTGTATCTCAGTTCTCACTAATGAGAATAGATTGAAACTTCACACACTTGTTCACTGTCATGATCTGACATGCACTAAGCAGGTCCCATAACTCTACTTTTGCTTGTTTTTTTAGCTCACCTGAGCCAAAGGCTCATGGTGAGCTTTTATGACAGCTCAGTGTCCGTCGTCCGTAGTCTGTCGTGTGTCGTCCGTCGTCCGTCTGTCAACATTGTCTAAAAAACTCTTCTTCTTGAAAACCACTGGGCAGAATTACACCAAACTTCACAGGAATGATCCTTGGGTGGTCCCCTTTCAAAATTATTCAAAGAATTTAATTCCATGCAGAACTCTGGTTGCCATGGCAACCGAAAGGAAAAACTTAAAAAATCTTCTTGTCTAAAACCACAAGGTGTAGAGCCTTGATATTTGGCATGTGACATCATCTTATGGTCCTCTATCAGGATTGTTCAAATTGTGCCCCAGGGGTGAAAAGAGGCCCCACCCCGGGGTCACAAGTTTTACATAGACTTGTATAGTAAAAAACTTTAAAAATCTTCTTGTCTAAAACCACAAGACCTAAGCCTTTGATATTTTGTATGTAGCATTGCCTTGTGGTCCTCTACCAAATTTGTCCGAATTATGACCCTAGGGTGAAAAGAGGCCGTGCCCTTGGGGTATTAAGTTTAACATAGACTCATATATAGGAAAAAAATCTTCTTGTCTGAAAGTTCAAGGCCTAGGCCTTTCATATTTGGTATGTAGCACCTACTGGTTGATATTTAACAAGATTGTTCTAATTATGCCCATGGGGTGAATAGAGGCCCTGCCCTGGGGTCACTTGTTATAATTATGAGTTATATAGGAAAAAATACTTTAAAAATTATCAGATCATATTTCCTAGACTGTTTAATATAATTACCTGATGAGTGATTACCCCAAGTGATTAGGAATCACATGACTGTGGCCTTGACCTACTGACCTGTTTTTTTATTTTTTTAAGATACAGCCTTGAAATTTGGATGACGTACAGTTTTGCACACATATCTTAAAACTGACTTTCAGTTACCATGAATGTGACCTACTGATCTTCTTAATATTTTATCATCAGTTTGCCATTTGGAACATGTGGCTCATATTACTCAGGTGAGCGATCCAGGGTCATCATGACCCTCTTGTTTCAAAATTATGCCCCTTTTTCCACTTAGCAGTTTTTGGTTAAGTTTTTGTATGTAAGATGGTATCTCAGTATCCACTAATGGGAATGGATTGAAACTTCACACGCATGTTCACTGTCATGATCTGACATGCACTGTGCAGGTCCCATAACTCTACTTTGCATTTTTTCAAAATTGTGCCCCTTTTTTGACATCAGTTTTTGGTTAAGTTTTTGTATGTAAGCTGGTATCTCAGTATCCACTAATGGGAAAGGATTGAAACTTCACACACGTGTTCACTGTCATGATATGACATGCAGTGCAATAAATTTACTTTGCATGTTTATAAGATTATGCCTCTTTCTCAATTTAGCTGTTTTTGGTTAAATTCTTATATGTAAGCTGGTATCTCAGTATCCACTAATGGGAAAGGATTGAAACTTCACACACTTGTTCACTGTCATGAGCTGATAAGCACTGTGCAGATTCCATATCCCTGTTTCACATTTTTACAAAATTATGCCCCTTTTTTACTTTTGTATTCATTCAGTTGACAAGGCTGTTGAATAGTCGAGCATTGCTGTCCTCCAACAGCTCTTGTTTTTATGTGTATTTATTGTATTTTTTGCATAGTAGATTTGCTTTAGCATAATGAACTCTTTGTTGAGCATTTTGATTTTACAGAACATTAAATAGTTTGTTGTTATATAGATCAGAGCATTGTTACAGGGAACAAACATTTTTCTTTAACAGTTAATCTTTATTTCTCAGGCTACATATTTACAGTTGACCAACATACATCAGATTGTTAAGTTCTGGTATTAAGACTTTTCACATTTTGAAGGCAATATAAATTTGAAGTTAAAAGACAATATATATGAAGTTTCAGTATGTCTGTTTCTAGGTTTAAAAGGCTTTGTTGAGTATATTAAAGCAATAATTTTATGCTTTTATTGATGTGTTATTGTGTATTAACCCTTACCCTGCTAAATATCTAAAATGGACTGGTCAGTCATTCAATTTGGGCCATACCACTTATTATTCAAAGGGGTGTTCACTGAAAAATTACTGACTGAATAGCGAACAGTGCAGACTATGATCAGACTGCACGGATGTGCAGGCTGATCTTGGTCTGCACTGGTCGCAAAGGCAGAATCACTTGCCGCCAGCAGGCTAAGGGTTAAAATTCTATTGTTTTGGCATAAAATTATGTGATCTATAACATAGGAACATTAATTTGAGGATTTCAACTTTTACAGATGAAAAAAAAATTCTTTTCTCAAGTCCAGGGTAACAGATGTAAACACAGAATTTATGAAAATTAGTCTCCACAAATAATAATGATATTACAGTATTCTAACATTGTGTTGACTGTAGAAGAATAGTAAAGAAAATAAAACATGCTCAAAATAGATTCAGTGTTACTGTTCGGTAACATTTTTATGAACATTTTATCATTAAATCTGCTCTGATTTGTTATATAACTCCTATACTTACTCCTTATTCATCAAGTTATATAATACTTCATAATACTTCATTGAAGTTTAATATTTTCTAATATCTTAAAAAGGGTACTCAAAAACAGTGAAGTTGTTCTAAAAGGCTTTTATTTTTGCCAGATTCAAGAAGTCAGTTATATAAGGTTTAATATAGAATGATACACAGGTTGTTTTCCTGTAGGTTTATAAAGGAAATGTTATGGATCCTGTTTTTTCTTCTTGTTGAATGTTTCTAATGTTGATTTGTAGAAAAAAATTCTGCATCTTGTTTTTTTTTTGTTATTATTTGTTGGATATGATTCTGTGTTATCAAGTTTTGTTAATGTATATAAGTTGTACTGAGTTCTCTTATTCAGTAACATGTTCTTGATAAAAAGAAAAAAAAAACAGAAAAAATAAAAGGATTTTCTTTCTTAGGGGATATGATAGAAATTTTTATGTATAGGTAGAGTTAATTTATGATAAGGCAGTTGTTGACTTTCCACATGCAGATTTGTATGCTTTTTTTACTCATTTATAACTGAACTGCTAAATTATTTCTTTTTTTTTCAGTCCATTCTGTTCTTTTTTTAAAATGAAAAGTGATGTCAGTTTTCTACAGGTATCGATAAAAAAATTATGAAGGAGACCTGAGCTAGCAAGCAGATGATGCCATTTTCTTGTTATTTTTTCTCCCAACTTATACGTAAAACATCTCCTTATGATCTTACCAGACTTTTCTTAAATTTGATCAAAATTAATTTGGTAATCTAGCAGTTTATTTATTGTTTCAGACTTTCTCCAAACATTTGTATTTTTCATATACTGGTGAAGGATCACTAGAGCTTTCAAGAAGTCAGGGACCTCATATTGTTTTAGATGGCAAGTTATTTTGATAAATTTTTAGTTTACCTTACAAATGTTAGTATTTATTTTTGTATATCATTTAGTTTAAAGTCTCTTGTAATGAAGGACTCAAGTGTTTGGGTTCAGTTTTAAAAACATCTATCCACTGTGATTCAGAAATCCGGCCATACAACTGAAAATTTATGGCAGTTGTCCTATCCTGTCATGCCACTGGAAAATAAAGGCAGTTGTCCTATCCTGTCATGCTACGGGAAAATCATGGCAGTTGTCCTATCCTGACATGCTACTGGAAAATCATGGCAGTTGTCTTATCCTGTCATGCCACTGGAAAATTATGGCAGTTGTCCTGTCCTGTCATGCCACTGGAGTATCATGGCAGTTTTGCTATCCTGTCATGCCACTGGAAAGTCATGGCAGTTTTGCTATCCTGTCATGCCACTGGAATATTATGGCAGTTTTGCTATCCTGTCATGCCACTGGAGTATCATGGCAGTTTTGCTATCCTGTCATGTTACTGGAAAATCATGACAGTTTTGCTATCCTGTCATGTCACTGGAAAGTCATGGCAATTTTGCTATCCTGTCATGCCACTAGAAAATCAGGGCAGTTTTCCTCTTGTACAGTTAGACAGATTTCAGGTGTAAATGACAAGGCTGACAAATCATTTTGAAATTTAAATGTTGATGTAAGAATACTTAGTTTGACTGGCCTATAAGCTAGAAATTAATTAACTGAACATTATTGCAACCATTATCACAGGATCATGACAAAGAAACAAACTTTCATACCTCTCCACAGATTCTATTTACATTTTACTTTATTCAGGTGACTTCTTTGTACATTTTAGAATATACAAGTGTATTAAATGTTCATTTTACTACATACAGGTGGACTCCATGTACATTTTAGTATATACAAGCAGTTTCCATTCAATTTGAGTTTTACAAGTGGATTCCATTTTACCTTTTAGTTTATACAAATGATATGATACATGTAATTGTACTTCCATAACAAATGGAGCATTTATAATACATTAAATTTCACTCATGTCTGCATTTCTTTTCTTTTTTTCTAGTCTTACAAACATACAGTCCTAAAGTCATTCCCTAGTCTTTTTTTTTGATGATTGATTATGAGCAATATAATATCAACATCATTTCCATGTGGGGCTATATCTTAATGTATAAATTTACTCTGTCCGGGTGTATTGATACATAAATCTTGTTGTAAAAATAAATGTCCTGTTGTTACAAACTTTCTTGTGTAAGACATAAAATACATATACTATCCTGTTGCATATACATACAATGTACAATGTCGATAAATATTGAGAAAGATAATTGTACTGGTGTAAACTTAAATGTGGCATTTCATAATTTTGTCAGATTTTAAAGACATACATTGTCCTGTTAGAAAGATGTACAATGTACATAAATATTGACAAAGATAATACTGTTGTAAACTTAAATGTGGCATTTCATAATTATGTCAGATTTTAAAGACATATATTGTCCTGTTAGAAAGATGTACAATGTACATAAATATTGACAAAGATAATACTGTTGTAAACTTAAATGTGGCATTTCATAATTATGTCAGATTTTAAAGACATATATTGTCCTGTTAGAAAGATGTACAATATTCATAAATATTGACAAAGGTAATACTGTTGTAAACTTAAACGTAGTATTTCATAATAATGTCAAGTTTTAAAGACATACATTGTCCTGTTATAGAGTTACTGTAAAATTATTAATTTTCACGGGAACAAAAGTTCATGGTTTTGACCAGAGAATTCTATTGCATGGGGATTTAAGTTTATGGATGTCAAAGGTAAAAGATAAAATATAAAGGAATTAATTTTCTTTGTTCATCTGCATTCAATTTCATGGATTGACACAACTATGATGTCCAAGGAAATTACTGTATACTGTTACAAAGCATATTCAATTTGGCATTTTTCCCCTCCTGTGAAGGGCTTGTAAAGTTAATGTGTAAATGTCAAATTACTAGCAAGTTCATTCTAGTGTTTGAATATATTTATGAAATAAAAAACAAACATATAACCTAATAATGATGAGCCCCACTTGAGTTCAAAGTTAGAAATATAACATGAGGGTCAAATGGTCTTTTTCTTTACTGTATTATAATTATATATAGTGTTCCATTGCAGTGAATAGATACATAATAGGTTAGAAATTGTGGAAGGTTTTTGTTGCTATGGCACCCAGTGATGCTAGATTTTCATAACTGATGTATCCTCAGGCTGGTAGATATTTTGCTAAAGTTGTAGATGTGTTGAGTTTTGCATGTTCTTTTCTGTATGTGATTTAGTTAAAGACAAGTTCCATATATCTGGTAGTAGAGGGTTTGGTGTTATTGTAATCTTATTGTGTAACCACTAACACAACTTGATTAACATCATCATATGCTATTATTATAAAAAATACAATAATTGTATATATCAATTATATACATGAAATGCTGTATTCACAACTATATGCTCTAAAGCTGGTATGATTTAATAATTTCATGTGTAGCATTAAGAAAAAAAATAAAATGAGCCGTGCCATGAGAAAACCAACATAGTGGCTTTGTGACCAGCATGGATCCAGACCAGCCTGTGTATCTGCGCAGTCTGGTCAGGATCCATGCTGTTCGCTTTCAAAGCCTACTGCAATTAGAGAAACCGTTAGCAAACAGCATAGATTCGGACCAGACTGCACGGATGTGCAGGCTGGTCTGGATCCATGCTGGTCACAAAGCCACTATGTTGGTTTTCTCATTGCGCGGCTCAAATGAGAATGGAGTACTAAGAAGTGGCAACATGAATACAAGCATTTTATTTTACTTTTGGTTTTGTTATAGATTTTCTAAGATAGAAATCATTAACAACAAATTTTATTTAAATTTTGTTTATGCATAGTTTTATTTTATATCCAAATATTAAATGACAGTTCTGTAGCAAATATGTTGTAAGAATTATTATGAAAATGTATCTCAATCTGTTACATATATATGCAAAGACTGGTTTTATATAAAAATCTCCAACACACTGGGCCCCCTTTGCAATGAACACTTCAGCAAAATTCATGTTTATTTTTCATATTTTATTTTCTGATATTTGAATATTTTAACAAAAAAAATTGATAAATGTTGGTGATAATATGAAAAAAAAAAGATTTTCTGTCAGCCATTTTATTCCTACACTCATAATATGATTGTCATGGCTATGTGATATTGTAACAACAGTGTACCATGAGGGGAGGTGATTGCTGTGGGAAATTTGGTTAGATATAAGTGTACATGTATAGAACATTTCATAAACCAGTAATTTGTTTAGATAGAAAAGTACTGATTGGTTATAGACATTTTAAACTCCATAGTTATATAGTATATCATCATGGTTACATGTTTTATCACCTAGAAGCTTACATTATATCACAGTTATATTTTTGAGATCTTCTTTATTAGTGTGCCCATATCTTGTTTAATTGATATCTTGTGCTCAGTGTCCAGACTTATTGATACATATTGTATCTGTGCTGTACCGCCTAAATTCTAAGATTCTATCAATGCTATAAGTGTGAATTTAGACTTTAACTTAACAGTATTGGATACAATTACTTTGTTAATTAATAACTGATACTGCTGAAAGTTTAGTCTTTTGTCAAGAAGATTCGAAGTTCGTATTTTTCATCTTACTGAAAATTGGTACAAAACTTTGTATAGAATACATATTATTCTTAATTTCTGTAGTTTAAGTTATATGTAATGTAAAGGCCTAAAAAACAATTGTTTGTTTCTGGTATCCTGACCAACCCTAAATTTTTTGGACTTTTTTTAACAAAAAGTTGCAAAAATGCACTTTTTATGCTTTAAACATGGTCAGTGATGTTAGAGATCACTGACGACTTACTGATGCTCTAAAGGCATATCCCCATTATCTGTATTCATTTTTTGACACAAAAATAATTTCTGAAAATTCCCACGTAATTAAAAAAAAAAAATTACCAACCAACCTACCCTAATATTTTTAGCATGTTACCGGAAACAAACATTTTTTTGTTTAGGCCAAATTGACTGTGGAAAATTTCAAGAAAATGTCATCACCTTGAGTCTAAGTCTAAATTTCTCATTTAGACTGTTGATGATCTTTGAATATCGCACATGTAAGAGTGTGTGAGTTCCGCCACAGTGTTCTTCAGTTGCAGTTTGTTTTCTCTATGTGAAATTGTAAACATTGTAACTCCCCAAGATCTAATAAATCATCTAGTCTTAAACTGTTTCTTATCTTTTTATGCAATTCTAAATATGGAAACTATTATATTTGCAGCAGTCAGAAACTAAAATAGCTACTTACGTTTCTTGCATTAAGAAGAGAGATTGTTTTGCTTTGCTTATTTCTGCCAGTCCTTCTGTCATTTCGTCAGAGTTGATATAACAGTAATCTTGCGAACAAAATACGTTTTTGTTACTCCTCAGCCTGCTTGTGATTCTGCCTTTGCGACCAGTGCATATCAAGATCAGCCTGCACATCCGTGCGTCTGATAGAACAGTCCAATTTAGAAATTTAGCATGTTAAAGGTTAAATATGCAAAGAATGCTTAGACCTTGGCTGTTCAAACTTGGTAGGAGTGTTGCATATGTTTAGTATTTTACTCTTGTCATATCCTCAGATATAATTTAAAAGTATTATTGGAGCTATTTTGGAGTTGCCCATGTTGGTCTATTGATCCATCCGTCCATTGTATCCACTATATCTTCTTATCCAGTGGGAAGATTTTCGTAAATTTAACTAGCATCAATTGTTAGTCTCATCAAGATGACATGCAGAGCACACAGTTAAGGTCACTAGGTCTAAGGTCATTATCACACTTGCAGGTCAGGGGTCAAATAGCTTAACTTTGTGTCCACTTTGTATTGGCTTAACTGCTTGGAAGAATTTTATAAAACTTAAAGCATTAATTTTGTTCACCTCTCAAAGAGGTTGTGCAGAGCACACAACCCAGGTCACTAGGTCCTAGTTAAAGATCATACTTTGAGGTCAAACTTTAAATTGCTAATTTCATGTACAGCTCTTTTAATGCCTGAGAAGAGTTTAAGCTCATTTGATTTTTGGAATGGTGAGTTACTGTCATCACTTGATCGGCGTCGGCGTTGCCTGGTTAAATTTTATGTTCAGGTCAGCTTTTCTCTTAAACTGTCAAAGCTATTATTTTAAAACTTGCAACACTTGTTCACCATCAAGAGCTGACTCTGTACAGCAAGAAACATAACTCCATCCTTCTTTTTGCAAGAATTATGGCCCCTTTTGGACTTGGAAAATATCAGATTTCTTGGTTAAGTTTTGTGTTTAGGTCAGCTTCTCTCCTAAACTATCAAAGTTACTGCTTTGAAACTTGCAACACTTGTTCACAACCAGGAGTTGAATTTGTAAGGCAAGAAACATAACTCCAACTTGCTTTTTGCAAGAATTATGGCCCCTTTTGGACTTAGAAAATATCAGATTTCTTGGTTAAGTTGTGCGTTTAGGTCAACTTTTCACCTTTATGGTCAAAGCTATTGCTTTAAAACTTGTAGCAGTTATTCACCATTAAAAGCTGACACTGCACAGCAAGTATTGTAACTCAGCATTGCTTTTTCCAACAATTATGGCCCCTTTTGGACTTAGGAAAAAATCATGGGTAGGTCAATATTTCTATTATACGGAGATAAAAAATCAGATGAGCATCTGTACCCGCAAGGCGGTGTTCTTGTTATAAAACAGGTCAATTGTTAACCTCACCAATTAAGTCATACAGAATACAGAATACTCAACCCAGGTCACTCAGATCAAGATCACACTTTACAGTTCAAATATCTTAACTTAGTCAAACCCATACTGTCTAAACTGTTTGGAAAGTTTTCGTAAAACCAACATCAATTGATTATCTCCCCATTGGAGAACAAATGCCAAATGGCTTAACTTCATGTCTGCTTCATATCTTCTAACCCGCTGGGAAGATTTTCATAAAACTATCATCATTTTTATTACAGGAGCCCGGATGTCTAATTGTAACACGCTTGAATGACATTGCAGAGGTCTTAAGGTTCGAATCCTGGTCCAGTTACTGGAAACTTCTGATGTACTCTTGAGTGTCTCCCACCTAACCAAGATGCTAGTACTAGTTCTTCCAAGGAAAAATTGGCTTGTGTATATTGGTGCTACACACTGGGCATGTTAAAGAACCAGACTGTCTATTCACAAGGAGCTAGGCCAAGTTAGCTGGACAGGCCTGTATCTAAAATGATTTTTCTCTATACATTCTGGAGGCTCCCTCTGGTCAGATGACTCTGTGTCTGTAGGTGTGTCTGTAGGAGGATGAATTTGGCACCCTGAGTCTGTGCCTTGTGTATGTAAAACCCTTTTGAATGTGTTTGTCATGTTAAGGGCACTATATAAATCTGGTATAATATATAATATATCAAATCTTTACCTAATCAAGAAGGTATGTAGAGAGCACAACCCAGATCTCTAAGATCAAGGTCACACTCGGAGGTTCAAAAGTCAAATAGCATAAATTCATATTTGCTCCATATACTGTTAAACTGCTTGAAAACATTACATGAAACTAGATGACATGCCAAGCTCACGACTCTGGAGTCACTATGTTCAAGGTTAAAGTCACACTTGCAGATCAAATGTCAGCTTAACTTTGTGTCCACTCCATATCTTTAAAATCACTGTTAAGATTTTCACAAAACTAGCATAAATTGTTTACCTTATCAACAATTGACCCTGGTCACTTAGAGGTCAAAGATCAAATAGATTAAATTTGTGTCCACTACTTGTCTTTCTAAGATTTTCATAAAACTAGCATCAGTTGTTAATTTCATTGAGATGACATGCAGAGCACGCAATTCAGGTCACTAGGTCCAAGGTCAAGGTCACGCTCAGAGGTCAAAGATCTTTATTTTGTGTCTGCTCAGTATCATCTTAATTGCTTCAATGGTTTTCATAAAACTAGAATCAATTGTTTATCTCGTCCAAATGATGTGCAGAATATGCAATCCAGGTCAAAGGTCATTCGGAGGTTAAATATCAAATAGCTTAAGTTGTGTCCACTCGGTATATTCTTTAAATCACTGGAAGGATTTTCATAAATTAGCATCAGTTCTTTACCACATCAAGACAACATTCAGGCCCCGTGTTCACAAAACATTTTCAGTCTCAGCTGAGTTTGATAACTAAACTTAATTTCTCATTTATATCTAAATAACATGTTTAAGATTAAATTTTAAGTTAATAACTATTTTAAAGTGATTATTCGGTACTGATGGTTAGCCTCATTAAGAATTTAACCTTAACGTTTTGATAAAACTGATATTAAAATTTCAAACTCAAACTCAGATGAGATCGAAAAATGTTTTGTGAACACGGGACCAAAATGCACAAACCAAGTCATTAGGTCTCAGGTCAAGGTCACATTTGAAAGTCAAAGGTCATTATCACATCATTTTACTCACTGTATTAAAGTGGCATCTGGGGGTATAATTATAACTGCATTTAGTATATATCTAGTTGCTTCTGGGGTCAGTAAGGGAAAGGCCAGGCTCCCAGTGATCTTGAAGTTCAAAATGGTTTTCAGTAATAACTGTAGAAAGCTAAGGGCTATGATAGATAGATTACCCCTACCATTTTTGGGGTTAAAGGTCATTGCCACAGTGAGTGACCTTGTGGCTAAAAACTGTTCCCATTCATTAACTCTGGGAACACTATGGACTTAAGAGTTGTCAAATTTCTCAAGATGAAACCTATTGTTTCTTGGTCAATAGGCCAAAGATCAAGGAAACAGTGACATGAAGGCTTAGAATAGTTTCCAAATGGTATCTTTATTTTGATTAATAGATCAGATACAATTGATATTGTTACCTCGAGACTGAAAATTATAATTTCAGAGCAATAATTGAAGAATGCTTGAACTTGTAGCAGTCAAACTTTGTTATATGATAGCCTGTTGAAGTAGATATAAACTTTTCATGCACTTCTGCCTTCTGTACTTAAAAAAGGGAAGAAAAAAAAAACATGTTGAAATCTCCGACCATCAATGAACCATAACATTCAAACGATATACATAAATAGGTGTTGCAGTTGTTATTCCAACCAATGGTGTAGGAAGAGTAGCTTAGATACCAAAGAATTTGACTAATCAAGGGTCATGACTCTGCTGAAATTTCATTGAATCAGAACATGATGATGATATGCACAACTACAATTCACACAAATCACTTTTGAGGTTTGCTGAAACTCTGGCTTTACAGCAAAAAGAGTAAAACACTGTAAAATATCACAAATCAAGGACCATAACTCTGCTTTACATCTCTGAACCAGAACATGTCAATGATATGCATAACTAGGTTTGGCACTGATAATGCCTGTAAGGTTTGGTCTGCACAAAGTTGTAAGAGAAGTTGATAAAATACCATAAAATTTGACAAATAAAGGGCCATAATTCCCATGAAAATCAAAGAACCAGAACATGCTTATAATATGCATGACATGACATGGCATGATCACTCCTATGAGATTGGATCACTCCTATGAGATTCGCTATTATATATAAGAAGTGGCCAAAACATCATCAAATTTCACAAATCAAGGGTCATATAACTCGGATGAAAATCATTGAACTGGAATAGCTCAATGATTTTAAATTGGTTGTTAAAATCTCCTCAGAAATTGCTTCTGAATTTAACAGTAATTTCACAGCAATGTTCTCACAGGTGATTATAGACCAAATTCTTTCAAATTATTTTGATTTGTTTATAAAGTCCTTCTTAGAAACTGCTGGCCAAATCTTAACCAACATTTTCATCAACAAAAGAAGCTGACAAAACAGAAAGAAAAAAACAAAAATCCAAATCAACTAGTCTTTTAAGCACATTAGTGTCTAAAATAAATGGTCCCTCACTTAATAGTGATCTTGTCAAACTTGGAAAACAACTTCAAAAGGCTCAGAAAAAAGCAAAGAAAGGGGGGCCTTCTGTCAACAACCAGTACTTTCAAAACAGTACAACCAGATCCTGTTACGTGAATCTAAGACCAAGGAGAAAGTTGTAGGTGGAGTTCAAGAAAATTATAAACAAGTTTCTCCAAGCAAATGCCAGTATCTCGGTCAAACCAGCGAAAATTCAAGCTTCCAAACAGATGAAGAAACTGAATTAAAACGTGTCCACTCAACAAACAGTTTGACAAGTGTAGAAAATAACAATCATCCAGTTGAGTTTAACCAAACAGATCTCAGCAACACTAAAGATACTTTATCTTCAGTATGGACAAATGACACAGTGTTAAAGTCTGAATACACAAGTGACTCAACACAAACCGAAAGACAAAACTCGGAAGAAATTGATTCTCTAAAACAGGAACTGGTTGCATTAAAACAGAATAATGGAAAACTTAAAACACAAAATAAAGATTTAGTGATAAAAAATGTTGATCAGGCAAAAGAAATCAACTCTCTTTCCGAAAAAATTGTAGCCCATCAGTGTGCACTGGACACTACAAATGCAAAACAAAAGAACTTGCCCAACAAAATTTTCATCTGAATGAAACACTGGCAACAACAAAAGAAAAACTAGCAGAAGCAAATGCAAAATATTTAATCCTGGAAGAAGGTTATGAAAAACTCAAACAATCTAACAAATGGCTAATGAATGAAAACCATAGATTGAAAAGCAAAATCAGTGACCAAAATACAGCTGCTGAACAAACTAAGGACATTTACTCTAGCATCACAAATGTCGGTGATGGAATGTCAATAATAAAGAATGACACTGAAGCTATTAAAAAGAAACATGAGACAGTGCCATCTGCCAGAGATATTTCAATAATACAGGAAGAGTTATATCTAGAAAAACAAGAAATTGCCGCTATGAGGAAAGAATTAAAACAAGAAATCATAAATTTGAAGACTCTCAAATTTGATGCAAAAATACAGGAGAAAAACACATCGAACTCAACTCAATTGCACAAAGAACTAGAAATAATGGAATTCAGAACAAGCCAGACAGAGGAACCACAACAAAGTTCAGGTACAGCTGAACAACCTATACTTGTTGAAATAACTACACCACAAGAAGTGAACAAAAAACAGTCAAATGTGCCAGAAACAGGGATGGCTGACGAAAATGTTACCCAAGGAGAAAAAAAGCAACATATTTACATACTTTGGGATTCTGTAACTTAAGTTCTGGATACAAAACGTCTGACAGGTGATAAATACAGTGTCTCTGTAAAAACAAATTCAGGTGCTCGTATTCAAGGAATCAGATCTAACATGCAGTCCTTGTCCAAACAGAACACTAAGTTGACTACATGTGATGCAGTCCTCCTACATGTGGGAATAAATAATATCTGTGATGGAGATACTCAGGAGGAGATTATCAAGCAATACAAAGATCTTATCTCCATTGTCAGAGCAGTGAATACAGGTGCAAAAATCATAGTGTCTTCAATCCTACCAAAGAAGTCAGACAAAGAAGTTTCAAAATCAATCTCAGAAGCGAATATAGCCTTGAAAAATATATGTGACATGGACGAAGAAATGCATTACATGGACAACACACCACGTTTCACACAGAAAAATGCTACAAACTCTACCCTATACACAAATGATGTACACTTGTCACGTAAAGGTGCTGCCTACTTCGCAAGGAACATAATGCTGCCATTAATAGTTGTCTGAAGACTGGTCATAATACTCAAACGTTGGGCACTACTGGAAATTTTCACAAAACCAGCCTCTCAAATACAGCAGGTCAATATCAACACCCAATGCAGAGGAAGAAAAAAGGGATGTATGCTATGATTCCACCATGGATGTGGATGTATCCACCACCCCAATACTTTTGAAAAGTGAGAAACATGATGAATTTGTATCTGCTGACTCAAGCAATGATGACATGCATGTGTCAGACTCAAACACTACACAAAATGATAATAATTTATTTCTCATGAATGGATTAAACTTCATACATGTTAATATTCACTATCTTTATCCGAAGTTCCATGAAATTAAACACTTCATTGATGAACATCCTACAGTTGATATTCTTGGTTTTTGTGAAACCTTCCTTAACGATAACTTCTCTGATAATGAAATACAATTAAATAATTTCCAACTGTTCAGAAAAGACCGAAAAACACACGGAGGAGGAATTATTGTGTATGTTAAATCCAAATACCATTGCTGGAGGAAAGAAGACTTAGAAAATGAAGATCTTGAGACAATTTGGCTACAAATCAAACAATCAAAACAAGAATCTTTCCTCTTATGCTATGTATATAGACCACCATCTTCAACAGCTGTGTGGAATACTGAAATAGAACTATGTCTAGAAAAAGCTTTCACTGAAAATAAGGAGACACTTCTATTCGGAGACTTTAATTATAACTATGTGAATAACACAACAGTTACTGTTAATAATGCATGGAACTGCTTAACAAGTGCTTATAATCTCATACAACTTGTTAATCAGCCTACCAGGGTAACCTCTACAACATCCACAATCATAGACCATATTTACACAAACAGGCCAGACCACATCATCAATATTCAAGTACCATGTCTAACATTAAGTGACCATTTTCCTATCTGCTTCACCCGAAAATGTTCTTCTAACAATGAAAATGGCCCTCTGCATTCTACAATTAGATATTGGTCTTACAAAAACTTTAGTGAAGAACAATTCCTTTTTGAACTAGAAAATCAACCATGGTCTGTAATAGACATGTATGATGATCCTGATGATGCCTTGGATTTCTTTCTCACAATACTACTTGATCTAATGAATGCTCATATTCCTGAAAAACAAAAGCGTTTTAAACATAAACAACAACCAGACTGGTTTAATACTGAAATAGCTGATGCAATAAGGTCAAGAGACTCTGCTAAGAAAGCGTAAAATGAAATTGAATTTAAACTCTGGAGACAAAAAGTAAAAAAACTTACTAGTCAAGCAAAGAAAACATTTTACACTAAAACCATTAATTCTAACAAAGCAAACCCAAAGAGATTATGGAAAAATCTTAAGAGCTTGTCAGGAAAATCTACTCATCACCCAACAAATTATATAAACGATGACAAAGGTAACCCAATATTAGATCTGCAGTCTACAGCAGAAACTTTCAATTCATTCTTTTCCAATATATTCAAAATGGGGCCTGAACCACCACAATGTCTTGAAAATGCAAGCCTAGAAAAAGTTAAACAGTTTGTCAATACAAAAATTGACAGTAACAAAACATTTGAAATACCTCCAGTGACAGAACAATTCATTTCAAAAGAATTGAGGAACCTAGATGTCTCAAAGTCAACTGGGCTTGATGGAATTGGACCCAGAATAATAAAATTAAGTCATAATATAATCTCAAAACCACTGTCTAAAATAATAAATCTCAACATATGTAAAGACAAATTCCTAGCTAAATTTAAAGTAGCCAAAATAACACCAATTTTCAAGAAAGGATCCAAGTCAGACAAAAACAATTACAGGCCTATCTCAATCCTGCCTGTGCTATCTAAAATCATTGAGCGTCATGTATCTATACAGTTGAAAAGCTTCTTAGAAGAAAACAAATTATTACATCCAAAGCAATCAGGTTTCCGTGTAAACCACTCATGTGAAACAGCACTAACCAGTATAATTGATGACTGGATTATGGCAATAAACAATAAGTCCTCTGTTGGGACAATATTCCTAGATCTGACTAAAGCCTTTGACCTTGTAAATCATTCCCTTTTATTAAGCAAGCTAAAGCTATATCACTTCAGTGACTCTTCCATTACTTGGTTTACATCGAATTTAACAAATCGTAAACAGAAGGTTTCTGTATCTGGTCATCTATCAGAAGCACAAGATATCTCAGCGGGTGTGCCCCAAGGCTCAGTCCTTGGGCCACTTTTATTTATTCTTTACATAAATGACTTGCCACTTCACACAGGTAACTCTACTGTGGATATGTTTGCTGATGATACAACAATGTCTGCTTATGGCAAAACAGTTACTGAAGTTCACACTTCTCTCCAAGATGATGTCAATAGAGTTGAGAAATGGTGTCAACAGAACTGTATGATTCCAAATGTATCTAAAACAAAAGCAATGTTTATATCTGCATCCTACAATAACAAACAAATCAATGCTCACACAAGCACAAAATCAGTTCAGATGCAAGGACAATCACTAGAATACTCATCTGCAGAAAAACTTTTAGGGGTTCAGGTTGATAAAAATCTTAACTGGAAGATTCAAGTTGAAAATACACTGAAAAAGTGTAACACTAATCTGTACCTTCTGCTAAGAATTAAATCCTTTCTCAGTATACATTCCCGCAAGCTTTTCTTTAATGCATACATCCTACCCCAACTAGACTACTGTTGTACAATCTGGGGCAACTGTAGTGATGACCTTATAGAAAAACTTGTCAAATTTCAAAAACGAGCAGCAAGAATTATTCTTGATAAGGATTTCAATGCACCATCAGCAGAACTCTTTACAGAACTCAAATGGATGACCTTCCTGAACGAATTCATTATAAAAAAGGCTGTTCTGGTCTAAAATCCCTACATAACATTTGCCCCCAGTATCTAAACTCTAAATTTCAGTACCTGCAAAATTCATGTGAGCTTGAACTTAGATCCAGAGATAATGCTAACCTGGCTGTCCCCAAACCACGCATAGAATTCTTTCGCAAATCCCTATCATACTCTGGACCTGTAATCTGGAATGCTATTCCAGCATATATTCGAAATTCAGATACGCTTCAAAAATTCAAAAACTCATACCTTCAGTGTAGGTACTCTCAGGCTGGGACCACCAATTCTAATATGTAATTTCATGGTTTAAGCTAAATTTTCTTAAGTTTGTAATATATGTGTATACCCTTACAGAAGAAAAAGGCCTGCTGTGTACTCTTGCTGTGTACATACAGCGTATATGATGCGTACATGATGTGTACGGAAATGAAGTGCTTTAAATAGTACGCAGGATATACACCGCACATACACCGATAGTACGTTTGTAGTACACTTTTGACATGCAAATGAGCTCTGCCGCGTACTACTTGCTGCGTACATGCTGTGGACTACATAGTACACAGGATGTACGCTGGAGGAATTTAGTATGCGGGAAATAGTACACAGCATGTACGCGGCACATACACTTTTCACATGCAAATGAGCCTGCGGTGTAGGCGTACATGCTGTGTACTCCTGCGGCGTACATGCTGTGTACTCCTGGCCCGAGTCCTGCGGCGTACATGCTGTGTACTCCTGCTGCATACATGCTGTGTACTCTTGTGGCGAAACTGCTGTGATAATGTAAATTCCTTACCCCACCAACTTTCATATGCAAAATTTTTTTTTTAATGCTGATCATTTGGACAGAAAAAAACAGAAAAAAAATAAGTGACATGCATCAATAAGTATTTACCCTTACCAAAATAATGTAGATTGATGTTATCAAATAAATTAGTATGCTTTTCTTCATCCACTTTTCAATGAAATACATCAATTTTTGTAGCATGTAATTTGGTAAACATTTGAAGAAAATGGCGTAACTGCATCAAGGGGAGACAACTTTAATGCAACTAAATATAAGTGTTATGATTTATCATAGACGATGTGTGCGTAGTATGTATTTATTTTGATTAAATCCATCTGAGAACAATCTAGGACTGGAATTATATAAGCATTTATACACTTTTACGTCCGTAAAAAGTAGCGCACCAAAAAATTTTGGATTGATTTTTCCCATGGGGCGAGCACAATTAGCCAAAAACGTTCTCAAAATATACGAGCGGCAAATCCGATGAACAACTTTTTAATTTGGTGAGGCCTTAATGAGTTAACATAATGAGCATTAAAGCCTTTATAAAACATAATAAATAACAGTGAGAGCTATTAATTCTTCTCATTCAGGCCCTGTTGAGGCATTATCTTGGTAATTATTTCATGTATTACAAAATGTAATGCAATAAAGTTCAAATAAGGCTTTTCAATTATCCAAGTTAGAAAGCTCCAGGATTAATTCAAAATGAAAAAGAATATATTTTTACACTGCATGCAAGGTGCAGCTCAGAAATCACTAAGATGTAAGCTTCACAAATGAACATTGCAAATAGTTTGGCAAATTTTCATTGTTCAGAATACCGGTAATCTGAACTATTCTATGCTATTAAGATAAAAGTTACTCGGAAATCAAGTTCTTGCTTCCAAAAAAAAAAAAATGTACAAATCCTTCCTGCATGAAGTGTACTTCAGACTTTTACCTAAAAAAATTCAAAGTATAAACACCAAAAGAAAATGAACAAGTCCCTCCCACGTATATGAAGTTTACTTCAGCCTTTAACTTATAAAAAAAAACTAAGTATAAATGCCAAAAGAAATTGTACAAGTCTTTCCCACGTATATGAAGTGTACTGCACAAATTTCAAAGTATCTGCGGTGTACATGCAGTGTACTATTTTCTTGTACAAGTCCCTCCTGCGTACATGCAGTGTACTCCTTAAATTTTCAGAGTCTGTGCTGCGTACTTGAAGTGTACTAGTGACCTCCTGCGTACATGCTGTGTACTCCTTGAAATAGTACGCGGCATGTACGCGGCATGCGGTGTATGTAAAATGTACTCCTCTGGCGTACTACTGTGTTCGCGGCATATACACAGCAAATATGCAGCATGTACGCCACAGAGGCTTGCTTCTGTAAGGGTATATGCATGCCTTTGCTGTTTCTTTTATTATCTTCTTGTGTTTTATGCTACATTTGTTCATTATTGAACTTTCTTTTCAGGTTTGTTTCTCAGCTGTATAGCTGTATATTTATCAATCATTACTGTTCTCTGATTTGTAAATTTTGTAATTAATCTTGTATCTTTTGTTTGATAATGTGGACCATATTGAAAATTGGTTAAACACCAAATATGTTATCCACGTAAAATTAAGTCGTTATTATTATTATTATTATTATTAACCTTTAGCCTGCTGGCGGAAAGTGATTCTGCCTTTGCAACCACTGTGCAGACCAAGATTAGCCTGCACAGACGTCCAGGTTAATCATAGTCTGCACTGTTCATTATTCAGTCAGTAAATTTTCAGTGAACCACCTTGTCAATGAATAATAAGTGGTACTGCCCATATTGAATGACAGGGTAAAGGTTAAAATAATTTCTCAGCAATGTTCCTTGGATGAATTTCTACCAGATCTTTTTAAACACGTGGCTGGGCTAGTTTTCCCTATATGACTGTATGGAAAACTTCTCTTAAAATATTCTCTTCTGAACCTCCTTGTCAAATATTAAAATGATTTAACATATTAAGTGAATCTTACTTGACACAGCAAAATTGTTCAAGCCACTTACTATCAAACTCGGGTGAGTAATCTAGGGCCATCAGTACATTCTGAAGTTTTGAAAAATCGGGAGTTCATTCAAATTCTGAACTGTAGGAAAAAATTTGAAATGAACATGGAGAACACGTCATAACTCCATTTTTATCGATATTTTATGATACTGTGTAAGCAAAGTAGAAAACATAATTGAATATTTCTATGTTTAATTTTTAAAAAATGGTTGTTTCACTACGGTGGTATGTTTAGGACATATGTTATTTTTTTTAAGATTAAATTATCTCGTGCGCACGACATCTTATCTTGAGCGATCAACATATTATCTCGTGCGCACAACATCTTATTTCGAGCGATCAACATCTTATCTCGAGCGATCAACATCTTATCTCGAGCGATCAACATCTTATCTTGAGCGATCAACATCTTATCTCGAGCGATCAACATATTATCTTGAGCGATCAACATCTTATCTCGAGCGATCAACATATTATCTTGAGCGATCAACATCTTATCCCGAGCGATCAACATCTTATTTCGTGCGCACGACATCTTATCTTGAGTGATCACCATCTTATTTTGAGCGATCAACATATTATCTTGAGCGATCAACATATTATCTCGAGCAATCAACATTTTATCTCGAGCGATCAACATCTTATCTTGAGAGATCAACATATTATCTTGAGTGATCAACATCTTATATCGAGCGATCAATATTATCTTGAGCGATCAACATATTATCTTGAGCGATCAACATATTATCTTGAGCGATCAACATCTTATCTTGAGCGATCAGCATATTATCTTGAGCGATCAACATCTTATACCGAGCGATCAACATCTTATCTCGAGCGATCAACATCTTATTTCATGCGCACGACATCTTATCTTGAGCGATCAACATCTTATCTCGAGCGATCAACATATTATCTTGAGCGATCAACATCTTATCTCGAGCGATCAACATCTTATCTCGAACGATCAACATATTATCTTGAGCGATCAACATCTTATCTCGAGCGATCAACATATTATCTTGAGCGATCAACATCTTATTTTGTGCGATCAACATCTTATCTCGAGCGCACAACATCTTATTTATATATATTAAGGCCCTTTGTGTGTGCATTTAGGTCATCAGTAAAACATACTGACAAGTTATTAATTAGGGTCCCGCCTATTCCGCTGTTATTTAAACTTCCCACAAGTACATGTACAAGTTTATCACATCAATTGGGAAAGCAATGCATATAATTGGTCATCCTATCTTCAAAATCAAATGAACATAACCAATGATGCATACTGCATGTTAGAACAGCAACAAATTTCAGTTCGACTGATAAATTCGCGCAGAAAAGTTGCATGTATGAATTAAGGGAAAACAAGGAAAATCGTTTAATATATGGGCGAAGTATGGAAGCCCTGGAGGGACAATTGATTTCCGTACTTCCCACTTCTGACTTCTAACTTTTGCACTTCTCACTTCAAACTTCTTGACTTCCTACTTCCTACTTCTAACTTCCGCACTTCTGACTTCTAACTTCCACACTTCTGACTTCCAACTTCCTGACTTTCGACTTCTGATTTCAAACTTCCACACTTCTTACTCCCGACTTCTTGACTTCTTACTTCCTTCTTCTAACTTCCGCACTTCTGACTTCTAACTTCCGCACTTCTAACTTCCAGACTTTCAACTTCTGATTTCCAACTTCCACACTTCTTACTTCCGACTTTTTGACTTCTTACTTCCCTCTTCTAACTTCCGCACTTCTGACTTCTAACTTCCTGCCTTTCGACTTCTGATTTCCAACTTCCACACTTCTTACTTCCGACTTCTTGACTTCTTACTTCCCTCTTCTAACTATCGCACTTCTGACTTCTAACTTCCACACTTCTGACTTCTAACTTCCTGATTTCCGACTTCCAACTTCCGCACTTCTGACTGCCAACTTTCCTTTTTTGGAAGTCAGAAGTAAGAAGTGTGGAAGTTGGAAGTCGGAAGTATGAAGTCAGGAAGCTGGAAGTCAGAAGTGCGGAAGTTAGAAGTCAAAAGTGCGAAAGTTAGAAGACGGAAGTAAGAAGTCAAAAGTCAGAAGTAAGAAGTGTGGAAGTTGGAAATCAGAAGTCGGGAAGTTGGAAGTCAGAAGTGCGGAAGTTAGAAGTCAGAAGTGTGGAAGTTAGAAGTAGGAAGTAGGAAGTAGGAAGTCAAGAAGTTGGAAGTGAGAAGTGCAAAAGTTAGAAGTCAGAAGGGGGAAGTAAGGGAATCAATTGTCCCTCCAGGGCTTCCTTAGCGAAGCCTACATACTATTTCTTTGTCAAGGACTTAAATTTATTTCTTTGCATCATCACTGATTTTTTGCTGCCTTTTTTATCAGTTTCCGTATTTAAATGTCTAACCCTGCAAACATGTGAAACGGTTATAAGTATAATCTAAATAAAAACAAAAACGGTGGCAGCCGTATGTTTTTACTAATGATCTGAATTCACACAAAGGTCCTAAATAGATATTGATAAGATGACCGAGAAAAGATGTTGATGGCTCGAGATAATATGTTGATCGCTCGAGATAATATGTTGATCGCTGGAGAAAAGATGTTGATCGCTCAAGATAAGATGTCGTGCGCACGAAATAAGATGTTGATCACTCAAGATAATATGTTGATCGCTCGAGATAAGATGTCGTGCGCACGAGATAAGATGTTGATTGCTCAAGATAAGATGTTGATCGCTCAAGATAATATGTTGATCACTCAAGATAATATGTTGATCGCTCAAGATAATATGTTGATCGCTCAAGATAATATGTTGATCGCTGGAGAAAAGATGTTGATCGCTCAAGATAAGATGTCGTGCGCACGAAATAAGATGTTGATCACTCAAGATAATATGTTGATCGCTCGAGATAAGATGTCGTGCGCACGAGATAAGATGTTGATTGCTCAAGATAAGATGTTGATCGCTCAAGATAATATGTTGATCACTCAAGATAATATGTTGATCGCTCGAGATAAGATGTTGATCGCTCAAGATAAGATGTTGTGCGCACGAAATAAGATGTTGATCGCTCAAGATAATATGTTGATCGCTCGAGATAAGATGTTGTTCACTCAAGATAAGATGTTGATCGCTCAAGATAATATGTTGATCGCTCGAGATAAGATGTTGATCGCTCAAGATAAGATGTCGTGCGCACGAGATAAGATGTTGATCGCTCAAGATAAGATGTCGTGCGCACGAAATAAGATGTTGATCACTCAAGATAAGATGTTGATCGCTCAAGATAATAAGTTGATCGCTCGAGATAAGATGTTGATCGCTCAAGATAAGATGTCGTGCGCACGATATAATATGTTGATCGCTCAAGATAATTTAATCCTAAAAAAATAATTGCATGTCCTAAACATACCACCATATTTCACACATACTTCAGATGAAATATAATCAGTTGACCCTCCAAGAAGTTCGTTTTTTGAACTTTTAATTGGAGCTAATGTTTAATAATTGAATAAAACATATACTTGAACATATAAATGCCACTTTTAAATTATGAATAACAAGTTTTCTTCTACAAAAGTTTGGTTCATTGTGTCGAAATTTAATAATATTTTTCTGACCTGTGGTGAAAAAGTAGGTGATCGGAACAGATTATTTTCAATTCATTTACCTTGTTTGTTATGGTACTGAGAAAGACTGACCCCAGAAGGCTGATTATTACATTTTTTTTTTCAGATATATATTAAAAACCAATTTGTGTAATTTACCAACTGCTATTATTTCTGTAACGATTTGTTGTTACTTTGTAAAATTTTGTAATTTCATGTTATTATCATAATTGATATCTCTCCTAGATCAAAATACTTTCAATGAAAAATTTACCCCTGAATATTTGCCTGCTTAGTATTCAGATTGACTTTTGACACAAAATTGTTGGATAAATTGGATAAGTGTAATTGAGACATTCAAATGATTTGAATTTTTATCTGTTTATTTCTTTTTTTTAGTTGCTGTTATAACTCTCTTCATAACTAAGACATTTTTTAAGATTCTAAGAAGTCTGGGTTGAATGAAACATCATTCTGATAATCTTTATATCAACATATGAAGAAATGTCTACAGATTTAGGAGTAAGCTTTAAGTAACTGGATGTTGTAAGTATATATTTCACAAATTTTAATGCTTTCTCATGTAGTATTTATTTTCTGGAAATGCTGGTGACAAGTAATTTGGTTTTTTATCTAAGACACTTTCAAAATTTATTCGACAGTATCTATAATGGTTATCTTGAATACAAGTGTATTTCAATAAATGAACCATAAAAGGCATGATAAATCTGATCGGAAGTGTGGCAATTTTCCTGCCTATTAACATGATTAAATATACAGATAAAATTTGAGAAAAGATATGGTAAGACATAGGACTCAAATCCATAATCCAGGTAGTTAAATGTTTTGTCCACACAGCTACCTGCACAGGCAGCAATTTTATAATATATATATGCTATAGTTTTATCGCTATTTAGGTTCGGACATCGAAAATTAATTTATGGAAATATATGGAATATTCATGAGTGCCAGGCCAATACTTACAGACATTATGCAGAAAAAACATATATTTGAAAATACAGTTTCAAGTTAATTATAAATATTGTCCTGTTTTCATAGGTTCAAGGCATGCAACATTTTTCCATACATAATTTAAAAGAAATTTCAAAGAAATATGTGAGAATTCCAGTATTAAAAAGAAAAGATAACTTGCAAAATTTGTAAAATTCCAAAGTATGAACCTTTCAGCCTTATTACGTTTCTTTTATGTTAATACAGCTCGTATTTTGTTTGGTATCACTTACATTTCAAAATTTTGTTTAAAACTACAATTTTATTGTTCCCTGGAATGAGATAGCAGAAATTTGTTTCAAATATTGCTGATTTGCCTTTCCATAATTAAAGGTTTAATATATTATAATAATTACAGTAATTAATTTTCTAACTATATGATATAAGCTGTATCAGATTTCATAATTTCTACACATTTGATTTTAACTGCTCACACTTTGACCCCCCTTGAAGAAGAAATTTTTATTACTATATTTAAGAAGAAGTTTTATTATTTTGCAGCATAGTTTTTTTTTGTTTTTTTTTTTTAAAAAAAAGGTACTGCATGCAATTTGGATACTTTTTAAAATCTTTGTTTTCGGTATATCTAACATTTAATATTGCAAAAATATCTGATTTTATAGTACATGTTTTAACATTTAGCCTGCCTTTGCGACCAGGGCTGATCAAGGTTAGCCTGCACATCCATGCAGTCTGATCATGGTCTGCATTGTTCGCCATTCAGTCAGTATCTTTTTGGTAAGCACCCCTTTTAACAGTTAATGGTACTGTCCAAATTGAAAGATGGACAAGTTCATTATAGAAATTTAGCAGGGTAAAGATTAAGTTTGGTTGTACCTGATCTCTATTTCAATATTCAGCGGCAAATTCAGTAGCATTTTTTACTGGTTATAGAAATATTCAAGTGTTTGAGGAAAGTACAATTTCGATAGGGGTTTATTTATTTTCATTATTTGCCCAAAAGTCAAAATGTTTTCAAAAAGTCATAACTTAAAGGAACGCTTGTTGCCCTGTATCAGATCAATTGAATTTTAGACAGGTTAACATAAAATATTGAGATTTAAAATTTCGAGGATAAAAGATGTATTGATTCTGACCATTGTAGATGTTTTTAATAGAAGAAATTTGTGCTATATATAGGCTATTTCTTGGATCGAAAATTAATTAAAGTCAAGAGTGATTTGAGTTGATGTCCAGCTGTTGGATAATGGAAAAAAGGTAGGACTTAATTGATATAGTATTATATATAAAATAATCTTTACAGGATTTCTTTAGTAAATTTTCATCAGTTATGTGATATGTTTTACGTTTTTTGAAAGTTTTATGAAGATTTTTTTTATTTACTTGTACATATAAATTATTACCATGGCAAATTTAGTAGCACATTAACTTGATGAAGAAATATGCAAGTGTTCTAGAAAAGTTAAATTTCGATGGGGTTTATTTAAATTCATTATTTAACCAGAGGAGCAAATGTTTTCAAAGTATAACAGAATGTTAGAATATATTATTAAATTCATTGACTTTAAGACACATTGATATGAAAAGTTGAATTTTTTTTTATGATAAAAAGTAGATTGATACTGGCCATTGTGAGTGTTTTTTAATTGAAGAATGTTTCAATATAGGTCTATTTTCTGATGGGAAATTTACTGAAGTCAACTCGAAGATTGATTGAATTCAAGTAGACCTATTGAAAAATGGAAAAGAGGTATAGTAAAACTTACTTTATTGATTGATAGTAATGAACTTTTAAAATTAACTTTTTCTTTAATAAAAAATATTGGGAAATTTTGAAAAGTTTCAAAACATAATGGAAGTTGAATTTTGTATAGATTTTTTGCAGTAATTTATTTAGTAATTGTAAAGATTTAAATAGTTAAAAATAGCCAGCTATCAAGGCAAAATAGCAAAAATAATGGAAACCTAGGTCACAGTCATAACTATTGAAATGTCTAAAAGTTCTTGAAAATACTAGTAAAATGGAATCTCTAATATAATTGTAGTCAAGCTTTATTCCCTTCTTTTCAGTCTAATGTTTCAAAGTTAAAAATAAACAGAAAGAGTAAAAATAATCATAAGACAAAATTCCACCTGGATAAAATATATATCCCCTTAAATTTGGCAGACACAATACACCTTTTTGATTTTTTTAAAAATAAAAATGCAAAAAATGAAAAAGATTAGCATTGGTTCAATTTTCAATATATAAGATGATAATTATCAATTTTTAAATGAAATGAGGTGAAAATTTTGATAATTTAAAAAAATCAAAGTAAGGTTTTTGTTTGCCTGAGGGTGGGGGTGGTGGGTGGGGGGGGGGGGGGGGGAGAGATTTTGTCTGCATTCCAGGAAATATCACCAACATTATTCTTCAAAAGATGTATTTTGTTACATTGTTTCAACTTAGCATTAAAGATTCTTGCCTATACTTAATTCTAATATGCTATATGGCTTTGATATAGATAGGTCAGGATAGTGGGGGTGAAAGTGATGAATGGAGATACCCCACATCTGACTTTGTATCTACTTATGTTTAATGTAATGTATTACTGATATTCATGTTATGGCGGTACAAAACGAGGGAGAAGGTAGCAGAAATGCAGTGTAAGACTTTGATATATAGGATAGGGTAGGATAAAATGAGAAGGAGGAACAGAACAGAACAGAACAATCACTTTATTAAACTCATTCCATACATAAAGGTATATGAGTATACAAAGCAATTCCATCTTTACAAATCAGATCATGCAACAACAAAACAAAAAGAAAACAACAGAAAATACACTTGTCACAAGAGCAAAAAAAAGAAACAAAAAGAAACCAGCATTTTGTTGGGGGGTATTAAATTACTACTGTATTGATATCCCCCTGTGTCAATGTTTGTTGTTCTATTTGAGTTTGATATATAGAACAGAAACAGATTTAGCAGGGAGAAAGTAGCAGAGGAAAATATCCCCAATCTGACTAAAGTACTTGATCTTCTAAACGAAGATCTGAGAACGACCCATTCACATTTGTCTTCTATATATTTTGATTTCCAAAATTGCTATTTTCATTTTCTCAAATCTATTTTGATTTGAACCAGTCAGACAACTTGTTCGAATGTCAAAGAGTAAGAAAAATTTGCAGTCAATCCAGGGCTCGAACCCGGGACCTCTCGCTTACAGAGCAAGTGCCCTACCGACTGAGCTAACCGGCTATCTGACATCTTTCTACATAAAAATTGTAGATATCAAAAACCAAGGCTTTTTAAAGCTTGCAGAATGTTGTAAGTTAGCTTTTGATTGGCTAGCGGAAGGGTCGTCAGAACAAGGCTATCAATAGCTCGTTGTCAGATCCTATGCGTAGCGTAATAGGATGTGTACTTTAGTCAGATTGAAAATATCCCTTACCTTGTCTATACCTATGTTTAATGTATTTATATATATAACTTTAATATTCAGGTCAGGATGGGATATAGTGAGGGAGAAGGTGGCAGAGGGTGATATCCCAGAACTGACATTGTCACTGAGGGCCTCCCTCTACCAGATGTCTCTTCTGAACACAATGCAACACAATCCAGCCATGCTGAAGACATGCAAGGCTGTCCTCAAAGCACTGTTTCCAGTATCACAACAGGTAAAGGTTTAGATTTATCTGAAATACTACATGCTTAGAATCTGGGTGTGCTGATATTGGATAGGCTGGTCTTTGACCTAGAAATCAGGGTACCTACTAGAAAAATAGATGGAGGCAGTGCCCAGGAGCCTATCAGGTCACTGATTCACTTGCCCCATATTTCTGGGTTTGTGCACTACTCATTATGTGAGCAAGGCATCTGGCTTGGTAAAACACATTATCCATACAGTATTTGACAGATGGAGTTGATGGCACAGTAATTTGCTGGTTGGACACTACAGCGCTAGCAGTGTGGGCTGTGGCACATATCCTGACTAGTGTTCCATGAGCTGTGGCACATATCTTGCCTAGTGGAATGTGGCACAAACCCTGACTAGTGTTCAGTGGGCTGTGACACATACCCTGACTAGTGTTCAGTGGGCCGTGGCACATATCCTGACTAGTGTGCAGTGCACAGTTCATGGTGCACTTTCTGTAGTCAACTTTTCCTTGATACTTCTGAAAAAATACTAAACTTAGTCTGTGGTATAATGTCTTCAACTTTTCACAGATTTTGTTTATCTGCTGTAAAAGGCCTCCAGAGCTAAAATTGGAAAGGAAGACACACTTGTGTAACAATGAGCTTTCACAAGACTTGGTTTGTATCATCCTTGCTTGCGAAACCCTGATGAAACTTGTTCCATTTGTCTGCAGAATGGGTGAATCTTTACTAAAATAAAAGTAATTCAGCATGTCTGTATTCTTTTGACAGATTAAAAAAGAAAAATTACAACTGTAAAAGAACTTGTTGAATGAAATTAAGAAATTTTGAAATACTTAAATTCATACATAATTAATTTATATCAATATTTACCATAAGTTTTATTTTTAACAATTTCTCTACAGGTATAAACCCTTCAGGATAACTCAAACAATAACATGTTTGGTAATTATGGTTTTTCTTCATTAAACATGTCAATACAGAAAATATTTTTGTATAACATGACAGTATGCACTTAACTTCTATCTTTGACAACCTTTTTGAGATGCATGAGCACCATAACAAACAAACATTAAGATAAACATTCTGTCATTTAAATTATTGTGCGGGAGTAGTATCAACAGT
Source organism: Mercenaria mercenaria (assembly GCF_021730395.1). Taxonomy (NCBI): domain Eukaryota; kingdom Metazoa; phylum Mollusca; class Bivalvia; order Venerida; family Veneridae; genus Mercenaria; species Mercenaria mercenaria. The sequence continues at coordinate 11,116,680 of NC_069362.1, read as the reverse complement.
TTTATGGCATTTTGAAATGTAAACAAACAAAAGATTAACCTAAGATTATGTCCATATACAATGTTTCCGAAAAAAATAATAATTCCCCCTTGCCTGAGCAGTAACACTGCTCCATTTCATACTTTTACATCATGAGGGCCCGTCATGAGTTTGATTCCAAGACCCGCATAATTTTCATTTTTGTCGAGCCCGTAAGGGAGCGAATACATAGTTGTCCAAATGGCTGATTGGTGTATGTGCGTGCATGCGTGCGTCCGGATTTCTTTGTCTGGACCATAAGTTTGTCATTGATTGTGGGATTTTAAAATAACTTGGCACAATTGTTAACCACCATGAGACAGCATGTCACGCGCAACACCCGTGTCAATATCTTAAAGGTCAAGGTCACACTTGGAGTTTAAAGGTCAAATATGGCTATAATTGACCTTGTCCGGACAACAACTTCGTCATTGAATGTGGGATTATAAAATAACCTGGCACAATTGTTCACCACTATGAGACGGCGTGTTGCGCGCAAACCTGTGACAATATCTTAAAGGTTAAGGTCACACTTGGGGTTTAAAGGTCAAATATGGCTATATTTGACCTTGTCCGGACAATAACTTCGTCATTGAATGTGGGATTATAAAATAACCTGGCACAATTGTTTTATTTGGCACAAATGTTTGTCTCAGTGAGACAGAGTTTCGTGTGCAACTCTCAGTCCTTTTGACAGCTGGCGGGCTCAACATGTTGCCCTTGGGCATCTAGTTAAAATTGTATCTATTTACTTTTTTTTCACTAATGTTCAATGAATGAATCTCTCCTGTGATATTTTAAAGCTCAATGTCAGAGTAAGTGTTATGAATATAATGATAATCTTATATGTCACATTAAATAGCCTGGTCATTATTTAAGAATTATTTAATTTGAAGATACTGAGGGCTTTTATTCGAAAAGAAGAATAAAACAATGAAAAAACAAGCTTTCACAGAGAATGTAATGCAAAATAAAAAAAATGGACAAATAGAAGATTCGAACAGATAAAAGTACCACTATCAAATGATCACATTTCCCTCCACTCATCTCCTGTGCCAACAAGCAGGCTGTTGATTGAACTTTGAATGTATTTTGTTTTAAATGAGAATGCTTCCGATTGTTTAATTACATTCTGTTAAAAATTAAAACGCCATGATACTATGTGGTACTTATATAGCCACCCCTGTTGAGAATTGTTTAACCACCCTATGCACATACATTTTTAGGTTAATCGCTTAATTTATCTTTTTTTACATTTTTTAATCTGTCAATGGGAGATGATCACTTTCTTTTAGATGTTTAAACTACTGGAAGATTTACATGCTTCGTGATTTGAGTATTTGCTTGGCAAACAGTTAAAAGAGTTGGAATGTTTGCATATGATGGACTAGAAACACATCTGTCATTCTTCAGAGTTTGTGCTGGACTTGTTTGTAGTAACGGAGATCAAATTCCAGACATGCAGAATGTTAATTTTCACAGATTTAACACAAAATGTGTCTGTATCCATTGTTTTGAGGCAAAAATTTCAAAAATGATAATCATAATTAGGCAAAATTTAAGAATATTTTGTTTTTAACTCTTAAACATTAATACTTCAACACTTTTTTGGTGCAGTGGAACAAAGTCTTATGTGTCACAAAATGTCAAATGTTGGAATTGTAAGGGCTGAATTATTAAGGCAATTTTTTAAAGACTAAAATATTTACTGGTATTTCACATATGGTGCACAATAAGCTTCCTGCATATAATATACCAGTCACCGTGGTCTAGCGGTTAAGGCATCCGCCTCAGGATCGGGAGGTCGAAGGTTCAAGCCCCATGGGGAGCGTTCTTCTGGGGGATGTTTGTCATGGGACTCATTCCAAAATGGCCGGTTAGTGAGCCGCGAGCTAGTTAAATGAATGGTTACCGATTTCTATCAGCCGTCTGATGCCTGGTATAGTGGTAGGAGTTGGGAGGTAATTGGTACGCACAATTAAAGGTGTCTCATAAGCCAAATTGGTTGGCCCTTTCAGTAGGGGTGACACTATAATAAACAAGACCTTTACCTTAAATATTCAAGAATATGAAACTTTTTGAGAATTAAATTACGTCTTTCTTGTTGAAACTTCCTTTTTCGCTTCAAATATTGTTAAATATTTGTGTTTGAACTTTCTATATGTAAGAATCAATTCTGAAAAATATGTATAAAACACTAATTGAGCCGTGCCATGGGAAAACCAACATAGTGGGTATGCGACCAGCATGGATCCAGACCAGCCTGCGCATCCGCGCATTCTGGTCAGGCTCCATGCTGTTCGCTTTTAAAGCCTATTGGAATTGGAGAAACTATTAGCGAACAGCATGGATCCTGACCAGACTGCGTGGATGCGCAGGCTGGTCTGGATCCATGCTGGTCGCATACCCATTATGTTGGTTTTCCCATGGCGCGGCTCATATGTTCAGATTAAAATAATTTCATCTGAAGAAGTTTTGTATTAAGTGAAGACTAAGATTTGACAAAAACAGCTTAAAATCTATAATGATTTCAGTTGTCTATTTTGTGAGTTTATCTAAATTAACTGACACATCTCTTGATATCCAAATTTAAACAAACACAAAACCACTCCACAAGTGACATCCTAGAAGAATAATTTACAGATCTGCAAATATAAATTGTCTGAAATGTTCTTTGTTATTCAACTGTTTAGAGCTTATAATATGTGTTGACAATTTTTTTTCTTGGATAAAATTTGGTCACAATGAAAAAAAAATTGGATGCTTCAAAATACACTGTTTTTCTGTTGACGGAATATAAAGTTACTTGTTATTATTACATATTTCTATGTAAAGAAAAAATGTTACTCTTTTTATAAGGCATTTCAAGATAGCGATGTAGTGGGTTATTAAGAAGGAGCTTTTGACAGATTAGAGCAAAGTTTAGATATTGAATGGTGATTGAGTGCTGTGTATTAAATGTAATTCGGAAATTATCGTATCTAAGATGAGGTTAAAGTGAACTGTTGTTCTTTTTTTATAGGTATAATTCATTATTGTTCATACTACAACTAAAGTGAAAGCCTTGAACAAAATTTTATGTACGTCTTTATTTGTCCACGGATGATGTGATTGAATGCTAGACATTGTTGAGAGATTATCATGTGCTAAATCATAATTCAAGATAAACTCATTGTAATTTTTTTTTTTAACAAATTCAAGGAGATTTCAAAGTGAATTTTGATTATTAAGGAAGAAAATCAATCACAGTATATCTTAAGAGTGAGCTATATATATTTTATTGCGGAAATATCTTGATGCGACATTTTAACTGAGTGAAAAAAGGGATATACAGAATGGCTTGGCGGCCATGGACTGTTGCGTATTCAAAAAGACCTGGGGATAACCCAGGTACAGGTTCACAAGGGTTTAGAACCCGGAGAGCTAAAACTTCTGTTGGCAAAGTGAAATTTTTGTTCAATGATGGTCCAGACAAGGTAAGTTAGAAACGTAAATTGTCTGATTTTTAGCTCGACTATACGAAGTATAAGGAGAGCTATCCTACTCGCCCTGGCATCGGCATCGGTGTCTTTCCGCGTCCCCACCTTGGTTAAAGTTTTGGTCCACTTTCTCTTTTTTCAACTTATCTCTGTAATTACTTGATGGATTTGATTCAAACTTGAAATACTTATTCCTCATCATCATCCACATCATCTGACACAAGGGCCATAACTCTGGCACCAATATTTCATGAATTATCCCCCTTTTCACTTACAATAGATTTTCAGGTTAAAGTTTTGATGCACTTTCACTCTATCTCTGTTATTACTTGATGGATTTGATTCAAACTTAAAATAGTTGTTCAACATCATCACCTACATCATATGACACAAGGTGCATAACTCTGACACCATATTTTCATGAATTATTCCCCCATTTTACTTATAATTTCAAGTTAAAGTTTTGGTGCACTTTCACTCTACCTCTGTTATTACTGAATGGATTTGATTCAAACTTAAAACAGTTGTTCAACATCATCATCCACATCATCTGACACAAGGGCCATAACTCTGGCACCAATATTTCATGAATTATCCCCCCGTTTCACTTAAAATTTCAGGTTAAAGTTTTGGTGCATTTTCACTCTATGTATGTTATTACTGAATGGATCTGATTTAAACTTAAACAATTGTTCAACATCATTACCCTTATCATATGACACAAGGTGCATAACTCTGGGACCAATTTTTCATGAATTATTTCCCCTTTTTACTTAGAATTTTAGGTTAAAGTTTTGATGCACTTTCACTCTGTCTCTATTATTACTGAATGGATTTGATTCAAACTTAAAATAGTTGTTCAACATCATCACCCACCCCATATGACACAAGGTGCATAACTCTTCCACCAATTTTTCATTAATTATTCCCCCTTTTTACTTAGAATTTTAGGTTAAAGTTTTGATGCACTTTCACTCTGTCTCTGTTATTACTGAATGGATTTGATTCAAACTTAAAATAGTTGTTCAACATCATCACCCACACTATATGACACAAGCTACATAACTTTGGCGCCAATATTTAATGAATTTTGCCCCTCTTTGCTTAGGATATACTTATATCGTGTTTTGATACATTTTATCTTTACCTCTCTTATTAAGTTGATATTTTTGACATAGACTCAGGCTATTGTGCAATATCTTCATCCACAATTGGAGTCATTAAACACTCCAGTGACAGCTCTAGTTTCATCAGATGTGTCCAGTTTCACTATTCAGCATCGAAATAGTCGAGCGCGCTGTCTCCTGTGACAGCTCTTGTCTTGTTAAGGTGATTGTATTGTTTTGAGTGTCTTCATTATAAACACAAATGATTTTTCTTTCATAAAACTGTGTGTCATGAGTCTCTTGACATATTTTCAAGGTCAGGTGTATCGTTGGATACCCATTTGTGCCTCATGTATACACTACACTACATGTCATCACTCGTGGGACAATGCTAGAGATTCTGGTCTTCGTCAAGTTTCCATAAAAATGACATGCAGAGTAGCGTAATGAGATGCCCATGGGTATCAGAAAATGGGTCAGGTGAGGCCAGGTTATAGATAGAGTTTATGAAATGAATTCTTTGTGAATTCTTTGTGAAAAGAAACCAATAGTGAGGGAAGTGGAGCATAGTGGAGTGATCAACCAAGGTTAATCTGTTTCTCGAAGAATTCTCTCCATGGACTTTTATCTGACATAGTGAGAAAGCTACGTTTGACCAATCAGAATTTTATGGTCAGTCATGTCCATTTAATTGATGTTTACAAATCATATCATATTCTTCGCCTACCTTTGACTGACACCTCGAAGTAACAAAAATGTGTCGGCTTCCTTTGAAATACAATACCTGTACATTTCTGAAAAAAAAGGGGCAGTCATTGGTAGGCATGTGCATTCAGTCAAGGCGCTCTTCAGCATGTAAAGTAGTTCTTCAAAAATTATTGCTACAGTCACATTGGTCTTTAGGAATAAGAAGCCACATTTTAGCTTGACTATTCAAAGAATAGTAGAGCTATTGGACTCAACGGTGTGTCCATGTTAGCGTCTGCGTCGGCGTCCCGATTTGGTTAAAAATTTTGTATTTAAGCTGGTTTCTCAGTATCCACTTGTGGGAATGGATTGAAACTTCACACACTTATTTACTGTGATAAACTGACTGACATTGCACAGGTTCCATAACTCTAATTTTCTTTTTTACAAAATTATGCCCCTTTTTAGACTTAGAAATTTTTGGTTAAGGTTTTGTATGTAAGCTGGTATCTCAGTACCCACTAAAGGGAATGGATTGAAACTTCACACACTTGTTCACTATCATCATCTGATATACACTAAGTAGGTCCCATAACTCTGCATATTTTTAAAATTATGCCACTTTTTTCACTTAGCAGTTTGTGGTTAAGTTTTTGTATGTAAGCTGGTATCTCAGTATCCACTAATGGGAATGGATTGAAACTTCACGTACTTGTTCACTGTCATGATCTGACATGTACTTTGCAGGTCCCATAACTCTGCTTTGCATTTTTATAATAGTAGTGCGTTGCTGTCGTCCGACAGCTCTTGTTTTAAAAATAACTCGCTCTGATTGGTCAAAAAGGTAGGTTGCACACTATTTTGTACAAGTCACTTTTAATGTGAAGTTTTGATTTTGAGCATGAATCGTATTGTTTCTGTGTTCCTTCTAAAGTCAACATTTCCTTTGAATAACTTCTGCTCCAGAAGTATCCTCTGGTGGCAGGAATTCAAAATGACTTCCTGAATGTATTTTGTTTTTGTTGTATACTTTGTTGGTTTATGGTTGTACCTTTAGCAGCAAACAGTTTTAGACATACAGTCAAACTTGCTTGTGAGACCACATCTAATAAGAGACCACTTGCATTAAAATACCACTTTGTATGTTCAAAGAACACGTTATGTTGTATTAAGGGACTATTTGTATTAAGAGACCCATTTTTGTCCTTCCGTTAAAAGTGGTCTCTTAATGCAAGTTGCATTGTGATAATAATACCATTCCCTGTTTCAGTTATACATGTAATCATGTTTAATACAATTTCAAAGTTAAGACCATTGTTGGCCATCTAGGTCTTTCTTCCTCAAATTAAAATCTTTCTTTCAGTTGCCAAGAATACATGAAGAGGGAAAGAGAAGAAAAAGTTTCAGCAATCCAGAGAAGATAGAAAGGTTAGTTTGTCTGAACGTAAAAGACATCAAATTAAGTTTTAGGACATCTGAGCACTCAGTATATGTGGTAGCTTCAGTGTACAACATTCTTATTGTTGGTGTCTACTGATGCAAAGGTTGAGGGTGAGCTGTTAGTAAAGGTGAAGGATCTGGTAGTCCAGAGGTCACAGTTTTGACCTAGTCAGATGAAATGATCAGAATGTTGATCTTAACGAAATCTTAGACAGTTTTAATATTTAGGAATCTTTGGTTAAAAAATAACCAGCAAGATCCAATCAGGGAAAAACCTAGTCAACATTCTAGAGGTCACATTTTCTACCCAGTCAACATGAAACGTTGACAGAATATTTATGTCTCCCCTAATCCCCAACTGCCCTGTCCATCCATCCGTCCGTCGGTCCTTCCGTCTGTCACACTTCATTTCAAACCAGTAACTAAAGAACAATTTGACCTAGAACCTTCAAACTTCATAGGATGGCAGGGTTTATGGAGTAGACAACCCCTTCTGACCCAGAATGTTGAAACTTCATCATCATCTGAGTAGATGACCCCTATCGATTTTGGGGTCACTCTGTTAAAGGTCAAGGTCACAGGGGCTGAATATGGAAAACCATTTCTAATAAATAACTTGAGAACCACTTGACCCAGAATGTTGAAACTTCATAGGATGATTGATCGTGCAGAGTAGATGACCCCTATTGATTTTGGGGTCACTCTGTTAAAGGTCAAGGTCACAGGGGCCTGAATATGGAAAACCATTTCTAATAAATAACTTGAGAACCACTTGACCCAGAATGATAAAACTTCATAGGATGATTGATCATGCAGAGTAGATGAACCCTATCGATTTTGGGGTCACTCTGTTAAAGGTTAAGGTGACAGGGGCCTGAATATGGAAAACCATTTTCGATCAGTAACTTGAGAACCACTTGACCCAGAATGTTGAAACTTCATAGGATGATTGGACATGCAGAGTAGATGACCCCTATTGATTTTGGGGTCACTCTGTTAAAGGTCAAGGTCACAGGGCTGAACATCGAAAACCATTTCTGATCAGTAACTTGAGAATCATTTGACCCAGAATGTTGAAACTTCATAGGATGATTAAACATGCAGAGTAAATGACCCCTATTGATTTTGGGGTCACTCTGTTAAAGGTCAAGGTCACAGGGCTGAACATCGAAAACCATTTCTGATCAGTAACTTGAGAATCACTTGACCCAGAATGTTGAAACTTCATAGGATGATTAAACATGCAGAGTAAATGACCCCTATTGATTTTGGGGTCACTCTAATAAAGGTCAAGGTCAAAGGGACCTGAACATGGAAAACCGTTTCCGTTCAGTAACTTGACCCAGATTGTTGAAACTTCATAGGATGATTGGTCATGCAAAGTAGACTCTTTGTTAAAGGTCAAGGTAACAGGGGCATGAATATGGAAAACCATTTCTGATCAATAACTTGAGAACCACTTAAACCAGAATGTTGAAACTTCACAGGATGATTGGTCATGCAGAATAGATGACCCCTATCGCTTTTGGAATCACTCTATTAAAGGTCAAGGTCACAGGGGCCTGAATATGGAAAATCATTTCTGATCAGTAAGCTATTCTACTTATCCTGGCGTTGGCATCGGCGTCGGCATCACACCTTGGTTAAGGTTTTGCATGCAAGTACATAAAGCTATCATTTAAAGGCATATAGCTTTGAAACTTATTTTTAGCTCAACTATTCATAGAATAGTAGAGCTATTGGACTCACCCTTGCGTTGGCGTCCTGATTTGGTTAAGTTTTTGTATGTAAGCTGGTATCTTGGTAACCACATGTGGGAATAGATTGAAACTTAACACTTATTCACTGTGATAAAATGACTTACACTGCACAGGTTTTACTAAATTATGCTCCTTTTTCGACTTAGACATTTTTGGTTAAGGTTTTGTATGTAAGCTGGTATCTCAGTACTCACTAATGGGAATGGATTGAAACTTCACACATATGATATGACATGCTGTGCAAAGGCTCAATAACTCTACTTTGCATTTTTACAAAATTATGCCCCTTTTCAACTTAGCAGTTTTTGGTTAAATTCTTATTATTTTATGTAAGCTGGTATCTCAGTACCCACTAATGGGAATGGATTGAAACTTCACACATTTGTCATGAGCTGATAAACACTATGCAGGTTACATAACCCTGTTTCCCATTTTTACAAAATTATGCTTCTTTTTCGACTTTTGTATTTGTTCAGTTGACAAGGCTGTTGAATAGTCGAGCGTTGCTGTCCTCCGACAGCTCTTGTTCTTTTTCTAGGTCAATTACCAACCTCACTGGGTCAAGTTCCATAACTCTGACATGTAATTTGAGCAAATTATGCCCCCTTTTGGACTTAGAAAATCCTGGTTAAAGTTTTACATGCAAGTTACAATCTCCAAAACTAATGTAGATATTGAATTGAAACTTCACATGTGTCTTTGGGGTTATGAAATTAGTTGATAGCAGCAAATCCCATAACTCTGACCTGCATTTTGGCCAAATTATGCCCCCTTTTGGACTTAGGAAATCCTGGTTAAAGTTTTGCATGCAAGTACATACAGCTATTACTTAAAGGCATATAGATTTGAAACTTATTCTTTTTCTAGATCAATTACCAACCTCACTGGGTCAAGTCCCATAACTCTGACATGTATTTTGGGCAAATTATACCCCCTTTTAGACTTAGAAAATTCTGGTTTTGTGTGCAAGTTACTATCTGCAGAACAAATGCAAATACATTTGTATTAAATTGAAACTTCACATGTGCCTTCGGGGTTATAAAACTAGTTGATTGCATAAAGTCCCATAATTCTGACATGCATTTTGGTCAAATTATGTCCCCTTTTGAACATAAAACTTCTGGTTAAAGTTTTGCATGCAAGTTACTATCTCCAAAACTAGTGCAGATTCTGGATTGAAACTCTATAGATATTTTAACATTTAGGGTAACATTTTCCTGCTTCGTTCTGGGACAATAATTATGTCTCACCCAGGAGACATATTGTTTTTGCCCTGTCCGTCCGTCCGTCCTTCCGTCCGTCCGTCCGTACGTCACACTTCATTTCCGAGCAATAACTGGAGAACCATTTGACCTAGAACCTTCAAACTTCATAGGGTTGTAGGGCTGCTGGAGTAGACGACCCCTATTGTTTTTGGGGTCACTCCGTCAAAGGTCAAGGTCACAGGGGCCTGAACATTGAAAACCATTTCCGATCAATAACTAGAGAACCACTTGACCCAGAATGTTGAAACTTCATAGGATGATTGGTCATGAAGAGTAGATGACCCCTATTGATTTTGGGGTCACTCCGTCAAAGGTCAAGGTCACAGGGGCCTGAACATTGAAAACCATTTCCGATCAATAACTAGAGAACCACTTGACCCAGAATGTTGAAACTTCATAGGATGATTGGTCATGAAGAGTAGATGACCCCTATTGATTTTGGGGTCACTCCGTCAAAGGTCAAGGTCACAGGGGCCTGAACATTGAAAACCATTTCCGATCAATAACTAGAGAACAACTTGACCCAGAATGTTGAAACTTCATAGGATGATTGGTCATGAAGAGTAGATGACCCCTATTGATTTTGGGGTCACTCGTCAAAGATCAAGGTCACAGGGGCCTGAACATTGAAAACCATTTCCAATCAATAACTAGAGAACCACCTGACCCAGAATGTTGAAACTTGATAGGATGATTGGTCATAAAGAATAGACGACCCCTATCGTTTTTGGGGTCACTCCGTCAAAGGTCAAGGTCACAGGGGCCTGAACTTTGAAAATCATTTCTGATCAATAACTAGAGAACCACTTGACCCAGAATGTTGAAACTTCATAGGATGATTGTACATGCAAAGTAGACCCCTATCGATTTTGGGGTCACTCCATTAAAGGTCAAGGTCACAGGGGCCCGAACATTGAAAACCATTTCCGGTCAGTAACTTGAGAACCACTTGACCCAGAATGATGAAACTTAGTACGATAATTGGTCATGCAGAGTAGATGAACCCTAACGATTTTAGGGTCACTGTATTAAAGGTCAAGGCCACAGGGGCCTGAACATGGAAAACCATTTCCAATCAATAACTTGAGAACCTCTCGGCCCAGAATGTTGAAACTTCATAGCATGATTGTTCATGCAGAGTAAATGACCCTTATTGTTTTTGGGGTCACTCCATTAAAGGTCAAGGTCACAGGGGCCTGAACATTGATAACCAGTTCCAATCAATAACTTGAGAACCACTTGACCCAGAATGTTGAAACTTCATAGGATGATTGAACATGCAGAGTAGATGACCCCTATTGATTTTGGGGTCAGTCTAATAAAGGTCAAGGTCACAGTGGCCTGTCCATGTAAAATCATTTTTTGGAAATAACTTGAGAACCACTTGACCTACAATGTTGAAACTTAATAGGATGATTGGACATGCAGAGTAGATGACCCCTATATATTTTGAGGTCACTTGATCAAAGGTCAAGGTCACAGGAGCCTGACCAGTGACTTGAGAACCACTAGGCCACTAGTGTTGAAATTTAGCGGGATGACTGGACATGCCAAGTAGATGATCCCTATTGCAGCCAACCATCAGTGTCTCTGACTTTTGCTCCTGATCCCTATTGACTTCGTGCCGATAGGACTTTGCATTGGGGGAGACCTGTGCTTTTTTACAAAAGCATTTTCTAGTTTGAATAGTCGAGCATTGGCTGTCTTACCGACAGCTTTTGTTGTGTATAATAATAACTTGCTTTGTTTATTGAAAATGGTCCTGTGTAATGTGAAATATCATCCCCCACCTTCTCCTGAAAATATCCCTCTCCCTCTGAAATAGGGAAGTAAATATTCATTAATGTCATAAAACATTTTCTAATATCACAAAATCCACACTTCTTTGCAATAAAAAATTTGAAAGTTTAAAATCCATGTTAAATCTAAATGCTGCATATCTTATTTTGGACAAGAGGTCATATTTCAAACTGTAAAATGTGTTTTGGCACTTGAAATTGAATGTTTAAACAGACTGTTTGTTAAAATAGTGTGTTTCAGTTTTATATTATACTTGAAGAAGACAGACCACTTTGAAGTATTACATAAAAAAGATATTGCCCATATTTGATTCATTAATCTCAGCTTTACAGGGATTTTCTTTCCATAAATGTTCTTGGTATTAACATAATAAAGTCATTTTCAAGGTTAGTGACTTTATTAGATTTTGCTGTTTTTATTGGTTTTCAAAACTTGTACTTGGTAACACGGAAAACAATATGAAACATTACATATATATATGTATGTTACCAAATTTATTTTTCGTTTTTTTGTCACTGAAGATCAAGATTGTTCAAATGTTTCAGTTTGGCTCCTTAAAGGGACTGCCAGAGCTTAGAATAGAAAAATATTTAAACAAAAATTTCTCATGAGCAGCTTGATGAGGCTTCATCAAACAAGGTCTGTACTATCATTTTAAAATCCTTTCAAATGTGGGCGCTGGTCCATTGACTTGAGAAATGATTTAAGAAATAATTTATAGCAAAAGAGTGTTTTAACACTATTTATGCACAATGGGTGGTTATACGTTGGGCGTAATAATTTCATGAGAGCGCAGTCTGAGTGAAATTATTTGTATGACGCATTACCGCCCGAGTGTATAAATAGTGTTAAAACACGGTTTTGCAATAAATTATTTCGATTCTAATATGGCCTTCATCTAAAACAGTAGATAAAATATAGTATCGCTCATTCTTGGTTGCAACAGATATATTGACATCACCGCAGGTTAACGTGACGTCATTCTAGCATAAGTGTGTTTTAACAGAGACAAGTATATTAGAAATACTTTTAAACAACTCGTCATGAATTGCAGAATGGTTCTTCATCTGACTTGATCCTAAGTGTTGTTGATTATAAGGTCCTCTTTCAAATTTTTCCAAATAGGAGCTCTTGTCCCCTTTCAGGGGCTGCTAGGGCTAAAACTAGAAATACTTGTAAAGGACTTCTTCTCATACTTTGCTTGATGGATCTTCATTAAACTTGGTCTGTAGCATCATTGGAAGTTTCATTCCATAATTTGTTCAAATGGTGGAACTGGCTCCTTTCAGGGGCCACTAAAGCTGAAAATAGAAAGGGCTTTAAACAATGACTTTTGATGAACAGCTGGATGCTTCATCATCAAACTTGGTCTGTACTGTAGTATCATTACAAGGTGCTCTCCAAATTTTGTGCAAATAGGGCACTTAGCCCTGTTTGTGGGCCACTACAGGTAAAAATAAAACCATTATAAGAAGTCCTTTTAACATACCTTCCATCTACTCCAGTTGTCTGTGTGTTTCTTCTTCCAAATGTTTAAGGGCTAAGAACTGTATACAGTAGTGAGTGAGTGAGTGAGTTGGGTTTTACAGCGATTATAAAAACTCTGAAAACTAGACCCTCTGAAAACCTGACCCTCTGAAAATCAGAATCCCGTGGTTTTCGAAAGATTATCAAGGTCTCCAGTTTTTAGCTTGACTATACAAAGTATAAGGAGAGCTATCCTACTCGACCTGGCATCGGCGTCGGCATCTTTCTGCATCCCCACCTTGGTTAAAGTTTTTTTTACACTTTCTCTTTTTTCTACTTATCTCTGTAATTAATAGATGGATTTGATTCAAAGTTAAAATAGTTATTCCTCATCATCACCCACATCATCTGACATAAGGGCCATAACTTTGGCACCAATATTTCATGATTTATCCCCTCTTTTCACTTAGATTTTCAGGTTAAAGTTTTGATGCACTTTCACTCTATCTCTGTTAAAACTGAAAGGATTTGATTCAAACTTAACATAATTGTTCAACATTATCACCCACATCATCTGACATAAGGGCCATAACTCTGGCACAATTTTTTCATGAATTATTCCCCCTTTTTACTTAGAATTTCAGGTTAAAGTTTTGATGCACTTTACTCTATCTCTGTTATTACTAAATGGATTTGACTCAAACTTAGAATAGTTGTTCAACATCATCACCCACATCATATGACACAAGGTGCATAACTCTGGCACAATGTTTTCATGAATTATTCCCCCTTTTTACTTAGAATTTCAGGTTAAAGTTTTGATGCACTTTCACTCTATCTCTGTTATTACTGAATGGATTTGACTCAAACTTAGAATAGTTGTTCAACATCATCACCCACATCATATGACACAAGGTGCATAACTCTGGCACAATTTTTTCATGAATTAAGCCCCCTTTTACTTAGAATTTAAGGTTAATTTTGATTGAATATACTTATATAGTGTCTTGATACACTTTATCTTTACCTCTCTTATTACTTAATATTTTTGACCCAGACTCAGACTACTGTGCAATATCTTCATCCACCATTTGAGTCACTTCACTGACAGCTCCAGTTTCCTCAGATGTGCCCAGTTTCACTATCCAGCATCGAAATAGTTGAGCGTGCTGTCTCCTGTGACAGCCCTTGTTCTATTATATGTATACATTCAAATAAAAAAGCACTCTGAATACCAGAAACTCTGTATTCTGAAAAAACAGACAATTTTCATTGCTACAAAGGAATGATATATATAAAAGATCCTCTGAAAACTTGACTTCTGTGTAATGTTACATTGATTTGAAAAAAAACATTACCAGAAACAGGTTTTACCAATTAACCACCACAAAAATGTTACCTAACCAGACATAAAAGACACTTACCTGTGTGTTTAAATTATGTATACTAGATGAGAAATATCTTCTTCTAAGAGGGAGAAGTTAAATGATTATGACAGGATCTGTTGTTTTCATAAAATGTCATTTTTCAGCAAATGAAAAAAATAAAATTGATATAATATTATTCCTAACCAATGAAGAGGATTTTCAATTGATGCATGTTCCATGATTCATAGGAGCTTAGGTCTATTTGATTTCCATAAGAGAAACATTCTTTGCATCTTTAAGACTCAGTTTAAGAGACGTTTTAAAATAAGAGATTTTTGTGTTAAATGGTGTATTTTTTTTTCTTTTAATATATAAGAGAGAGGTATCAAGCGGATATACTGCCAGCAGAATGAACATGCATAATACAATGTACCTCACACAAATCTGATCTAAATCCTCTGAAAACTGGACTTTCGACTTAGTCCGGACATTGTCCTGTTTTCAGAGCTTTTAGTGTAATGTTGTCACACTAATTTATGTAATCTGGAATTTTCGACATCTGGAGCATATTTATGGTCCTCTTCTAAAGTTGCACACTTGTTAGCCTGTTTAAGCCCTATAGTTCAGGTTAGCAATCTAGGGAGGCCCTCTTGTAAGTAATTGGTACCAGTATTTACATAATTATATAATCTGATATATCTGTCAGTTCTAACTGGAGGGCGAAAATTAATGATTTAAAATTAACTCTCGAATGGCTACGCAGAGTATTGTATGAAAGTTACTTCCCTTGATAAGATGCATGGCAAGGTATTGGTTGTTCAACCCACTGAGGTCACAACCACACCTTCTCATATAACATCAGGACTGTTTTTTCCAGGAAGTGAACTCGATAACAGTTTACATAAGCTTGAAGCTTTCATCACAATCGAGCTAAAATAATTCATTCTCAATTTTGTCATTTTTAAACATACTAGAAAAAAAGATACAATTTTTATCATACAGCCTTTTTCAGTCTTTCTATTTTGGATTCCAGTTTATCTGTTCAAACAAATTAAATTTACTTCTTACTTTAAAAGATAAATCTTCAAAATAATGGGTTGCTATGGTGGTATATTTCTGCCACAAAATAGCTAGGTAGCTATCGCAATACTCTAAATTCAAAATTTTGCTCTAAAATATTTTCAGGGAACAATTAAAATGTCTAGAAAATATTATGTTTTGCTGAGATGTTTTCAGAAAAATGCACAAATTTCTTGGAAAGTTTTACAATATTATCGTCATAGCTATCTAGCTGTCTCATGGAAGAAATATGCCGCCATAGGTTGCACTATATACATTTTATACACAATGCATTGCCAATGGATACATTTATTCATGCCTTGGTTACTCCCCTGAATAAAAGTACCTAGCTCAATACAAAGTTCTTACAAAGTATTAGTTTGTTGATTTCTCTGTCCATAAACAGAACAAGATTAATAGAAGATCTGTTTGTAATGGCAGTTTTCAGTCCAATTTTTTTTCCCTGAACCATCATACAGTTGGTATATTGCTGAAAAAAAGAATTTAAAATAAAAAAACATTTTAAACGCAAAAGATGTGCTTTGCATTTATACTTTGGCACTGTGTATTGAGCCATGACTGCACTTTAATAGGTTATGGGAGTCTTTCGTAATTTAAATAAATGTAATTACACATGTATAAGAAAATACAAATATTAATCCTTAGCCTGCTGGTGGCAAGTGATTTTGCCTTTGCGATCAGTGCAGACCAAGATCATGCAGTCTGATGCTGTTGGGTGAGGTGGGGGAGTGGGGAGAGCGGGGGTGGGGAATGGATTGAAAATATTCATACTGTTTAAAACATATACCGCATTGAAGATATTTCTGCAGACCAATAGCCTAGCTGCCTGGCTCCCTGCCTGCATGGTTATTTTTTTAATATATAAATACTGGAAATATTTTATAAGAAAATTTTAAGCCTCTTAAATAGCACAATTTTAACTGATGGCTGAACCATACTATGTTAGGAGCCAGGGGCAATAAAAAATGTCAATGTAGAAACAATCCGCTGGAGTTACTTCCCTCTTAATGAAGACAACTGATATAAATTATACAAATAAGAACAAACATAGGGACGGGAGCCAGTCTAGCAGACCAAATGCAGGAGCTCATTACTAGCTGCCTAACAAAATGTTACAATGACATTGGAAAAAGCTGTAACTTGGAGAATTGTTGATAGTAATATTAAATTGAACTGAAATGCCACTGAAAATGTAGAAAATAAATCAAACAAATAAGAATATATAAGAATATAAAACCCTGTAAATTTTAACAGATCAAACACAAAATATACTGTTAACTGTAAGTACCAAAAGAAAAAAAAAAGAAATTTCATCAGAATGTAATTTGAACCTGTTTTATATAGATTTGAACTATGACCATTTTACCTGTTGAGCTATCCATTCTTTTTCCATTTACCTAGTGCTAATTTATTAGATACCTTATTTACAGTTACCACACATTAAAAATAAACTTATCTAAAGGTCAAGCTCAGTGGTCAGTGATGAACTATATAGTTTGATGTTTGAGAGTTCAGTTTATAGACTTGTCTGTCCATAAGGGAAATCAGCATTATTTTCTTCCCTTTATTTATTTAGACTAGAACCACTTTTTATACTGGCCTGCCCGCATAGCTCAATAGGGAGAGCGCAGATGTATGGATCCTTGGGTGGGGTGTATGCTCTCAGTGACAATTTGATAAAAGACATTATGTCTAATGTCATTCATCCTGCACCTCTGAGTCATGTGGGGAAGTTGGCAGTTGGAGAAGAGGTTTGTACTGGTACAGAATCCAGGAACACTAGTTAGCTTAACTGCTCACTGTAACATAACTGGAATACTATTAAGCTTGACAAACGGTGTTGTAAAACCCAAAACAAATAAACAAAGTATACTACTTAGAATGGCATGGTGGTTGTGTGGTGGCCTGTCACATGGGCAGCTAGGGTTCAATTCTTTTATTTTTCAGTGAAAAATGTTTGAGGTGTAATTACCTATTTCAATATCTTAATGTTAATTGATAGTTTTTTATTGAGTCGGCTAAACGCTGAAAGCGTTTGACGAGTCCTTGCTATCGCCCGATTTCTCATTCTCATTAAATGGCCTCACAACACGGCGAACTGATGTAGTTCCATTAGATTGTCTCTAATTTCAAAGAGTTCATTGATCGTATGAAGTTCTGTTATGTCAGTCCCATTTGCTATGACCAATATATGATGTAATCTGTCAAATTTATTAAGTGTAATTGTGCAATACTGGAATAAAGCCACGTATTTTCTTCCGCGGTAACTCATTAAGCATAAACACGCAAAACGATTCTGCGAGATTTGGTAATATATTTGCGCATATGATTATGGTGACTAATTTTATGCCCTTTTGTCACAGAATAGCAAATATGATGTTTATAAATTCAAATAAAAACTGCATATTAACTTATTAGCCAAATTATCCATTTGTTACCCTGTCCGTTTCAAAAAATAATCTTTAAAATAATTGCGCAAATAACAAATTTATTGCGCTATGCATTTCATGTATTGCGCAGGCTTACCAAGCTTGCGTAACATCCAGCAAAAGACAAAATATAGTTCCAGAAGATACTGCTAGTATTTTATTGAGTCGGGTACCTCTGAAAGCATTGGAATGTCTCTTATCAAAGAGTTTACTACATCGATGAAATTAAATTATGACAGCTTCATTTTAAATGACCCGAATAAGATATGTGCAGTACGTTAATTCTTCCGCAAGACTTCGGGGATGAATCCTAACTGCATTCTGGACACTTGTCGGTGAACACACGTGATCTGTTTATAACAACACTTCTACGACTTTGCGTTTGAAAATACGGACTTCAGTTTACTGAAGAAACAAAATTACTACGAAGATCGGCCATATCAAAATCATGCACAATCGCGAGTGGCGAAAATGCAAACGTTTAAATACAGCTTTGTTCTAAATTGTAACCTTTCTGGAATTTTGACTGGTTCAGATAATTTGCTTACGATTCAGGTCGCAAAAAAAATGAAACTGTCACCCATTCTGCGTTTCATGATGACACATGGGTTGAATTTTACAGTCAGTAAGCGGATAAATTATCGGGAGAAGAAGCTCTAACTGGTTTGTTTAATTACTACTGATTTTAAAAATGATTTTATTTCTTATATTTCTAGAAATAAACAAATCGGCGAAACATTTAATTGCATTTTCTTGTAGTTTTTGAAATCGAAAGTAGATCGTCTATGTAAGACTGCTTTGACGAAATGAAACATTTTTTTTTATGAAATGATTTAAATGAAAGGTAATTTCACAATAAACTTCAATGTCAGATACTGCCAATTGCTGCTAAACTGTCTTCGTATCATCACAATTTGTAAAAACATACTGTTGAAACTGGAGATTTTGCCGTATTTAGAAAAGTGTAATCGTATCCAGATATAATATCTTGGGTAAATAGCTGTGTAATGAAATTTTAACATTCAAGAAACAGACATGATAGATATTATTATTTTAACAGAAATGATTCTAGAATTTATATTTATAACACATACATAGAATCTACATCAGACTTATATTCTAGTCCTGAGGCATGATCTGAAAGTAAAAATATGAAGTGACAGTCATTCATACTTTGGATATTGTAATATTAAAAAGAATCTAGGTAATATTTAGAAATTGAAACATAAAATTTTCAGTTAGAAATTGCACCAAAGGCTGTATCAAGGGTCTACATTTTCAAAAGTTTCTTGTGGTGATACCCCAAACCCTACTTGAAAGAGTGGGTATCCTCCCACACCCTCCCCTATATTGCCACTTTACAGTTTGGTACATTTGCCCTTTTACCACCTTCCACAATGCCCATTTCAAAATCTGACTGCAATTCAAAGCGGGAAGGAACACCCCTCCCCACACCCACCATGCTATCGACCACGTAAAACTGGCTCAAACATTTTTTCAGCCCAGTCTGGGCCTGTCTGTTTACATGAATCAAAATGGATAATTGAAAGTGCAGGGACTTGGGGATTACTGACATGGTTTTGAAGGGGTTAACAGGTCTGAAATAGAATAAATGATGGTTTTAACTAAAAAAAGAACTGCATTTATTAATATCGGTTATCTTTTCCAAAATTGGTAGCTAGTCCGAGTAACTTCTCTTAGTTTCGAATGCGCAATTTTCCTGTCAGTGTAAACATTCATGTAACTATATATTGACACTCAGCAACATTTACATATATCTAAATGCAAAAGTAAGTATACATTAAATTCACATCATTTATAATATGATTGAACAATACCTATTAATGTATGACACAGTTATCACTAGGCCCGTTATCTGTACAATATCTGAACAGTTCTTTCGTCCATCCGTTACAAATTGTATGTGGCAATCCGCGCTGTAAATTTTCAATATATAAATTGTCATATTCAAATTTTATCATGTGCGAATATATACAAGCCGATAATTGCCTGTTTTGGTAATGCCGGAGGCAAATGTTTACTGGAAAAATATATATAGTCATGGGCAGTATCTTAGTGTCAGCTGTCAAATTGTAATTTGTACTTTCAACATTTTTATTTTTGCGAACCACTCTTCAATTTTAGAGAAATATATTGGGTTTAAATACTTGTATAATGTCAATCAAAGTTTTACTAGACACCGATTGAATGTCCATTTCGTCTATTGTAACAAAATCTCTGTTCAGTGAAAAAACTAAAAACAAACTGAAACTGGTAAACTATACTATCAGTACATCAATCATTAGCCGACTTTCAGGCCCTTCAGGTCTTTGATTATTATTACTATCATTTACTAGTAAATTTCATTTCAATGCCAAATACCTACAAGTTTCATAATCATGATGATGCTTTCAATAGTGGTAAATGTTGCCAGCAGTGCTGGTATATTACTCAGAACATCTGTATCCACTTCTACATCTACATCAGTACAACCAACAATCGATTTCCAATTATGACTGGTTGGCGCTGTCAGAGAAACAGTTGTTAAAGAAATTTAGTATATTACAGTATTAAAAGTGAAAGATAAAAGGACAGTATGCTACAGTTGAAATAGGACAGATTGGAAGAATTACATAGTGACCACTGCCAGCCTCTTTGTAAAGATACTGAGGCTGGGGCTAGCTTTGACTGATGTGGGGAGAGAGTTCCAGAGATGGATGGTTCTAGGGAAATAAGAGTTAGCAAAGTATTGGGTGCTGGAATAAGGGATCAAGTAGTTCAGACTTCTAATGGGGGTCAGGTAACCTTGGTCAGTTGCAACGGTCTGGGTCCTTATTTTGTAAAACAAAAGTAATGAACAGTTTAACCTACAATGTGTGAGTTTACCATTCTAGGGATTTCAACATTTCATTTACACTGCTTTTGTAGTTGAAGTCATTCATAACATACCTAGCTGCTGACCTTTGGACTCGTTCAAGTAGATGTAGATGTAAGCGGTATATGCAATACCCCACCCACCTGTAATGTATTAGACGTATTTTGAACGCTGTTTTATGTTACATAAGAAATTCTAATCGAATAAACTGGACATTTATTTACGTTAAATGCTACTGAAAAATACATTAAAAGAATTATAACGCTGTGTCAGCTTCACATTTCGTCGTGATTCTAAAAGAAAGTTGGAATTGTGTACCCTGGAAGTAAACATATAATGCTGTGTGAGGAGTGCGTGGTCATGAAAATTACCTATGCAATGCAATTGCAGTGGGGGTTTATGTAACTAAAAGAGAAAAAATGCGGACAGTCTTAAAAAATTTAATTTTGAATACATGAAGAAAAGTGCGTCGAATCTTCGTTAAGGTGATGTCACTTTTTGAATTTCCGGTGAATAACAAAAAGCCAAAGAATATTCAGTTCTTTCCAAAAACCGTTATATCATGATTCAACCAAATAGTTTCCTTTGTCTACCAGAAAGGAACAATTCGTATATCTTAATATTGAGATTTGGTACCTTTATAACAGACAATAAACTAAAACAATAGACATTCATATGTGACGTCGTTGAGCTCAACAAAGCAATTTCAAGCACAAATATTAATGTGGAATGTAAAGTAAGTTACACATTACAATATCCGTCCAAGATACTTTCAAAAACAATGCATTTGCAGAATAGAGAGATAAAAATAATTTTGACAGCTCGTGAAAACTAATGACAAATTTTGACAGGTATATGATGACTCATGACCTAATTAATTTTTTTACTGTTATTTCTAACTTCCAGTTTGATTTTCATAAAATGGGTATTCTTTATTGTAGCTTACAATTCATACATTAAAACAATAAAAGAATATATCGTTACCTCACTGTCGTTTTGTCTATCCATCTCTCGTACGAATTCCTATTGTTTCAGTCATTTGTCAGTAATTAGAGCAACTCACAGTGTTGCAATCATACAAAACACATCCCTTATTTTCACATAGATATTAAGGATTTATCTAATGAGCACATGTATTGGAAACACAATTTCAATACCGACTGTGTATTGTAATAATGCTAAACTATCTCAGCCGTGACATCTCCTTAATTCCGATGAACTGAATGTGATGATTATGAAAAACGGCTGCATTTTATTACAAAACTGGGCCTGTTGTTTGATTTTTTATTCACTCAAATGTTCATGTCATCCACTTAATTGGTGCAAACTTAAATGGTTTGATAGTTGACTGACCAATGTTACACGCTTGTTTTGCAAACAATCTAATTCTGACACGGTACTGATCGCCTAATTGTCACATGTCTACATGTATTCAAACTTTAACAAAATTCGGGAGCCAAGAGCATACCATGTTTTAATGAATACCGCGGTATATCGAGTAGCGTTATAACGGGTTTCGAGTGTATTTTTTTGCTACTATAATGGTTTCATTCCTTCGAAGTTTAATTGCTTTATGTCTGTTAAATTCTATGGAATTGAAGAGATATATTGTTTCAAACATTTTTGTTTTGTTTTTGTAACATAAACACTTGTCTTTATCTGCTGTAGTTTGTATTCCGACCTTGCATGTCTTTGAAGCACTGGAAATGACTCTGAAGCCTTAAGTTCTCAATAAGTAGTAACGGAATAAAGATGGGAATTTTTGGCGATAGAAAAAATGAAGAAAAAAAACAACAGATAAAAAAGAGAAAAAAATCCTCTATTTGATAGCCAGACTATGTCAGCTAGTCTGTGAGACATATCTGTTCATTTTATCAAGTACCAAAGTATGTACATGCAATAACTTTAATCCACATGTAGAATGAAGGATAGATAATTGGCCTTACCACATATTTACTCCAATGTTACCCGTAATAGCGTTAGCAAACATCGCCAATCTAAAGTACACTTGGACTGTTTGATTAAGATATTTGTATTTTCTTTATCGTATTGTTTGTAATGGTTTGAATTTATAATAATGAATACATAATTTATTAATAAGGTCATATCTAATGTTATTGAATAGCCTGTCTATAAATTTCCTATATATTGTATTAAAAGTGACTATTAATATTGTTTGGTTTACATTGATATTTTTCCTTTGACAATATAAATTGCAGGGACAAGTTGTTTGCAGTTTGTATTTTGATTAATATGAAGGATGTATGTAAAAGTGCTTAATTTGTGTTACAGGAAAATTGTTACATAGAATTTGGCAAATTTATTCATTCATGATATATCTTTCATTTTTACAAACTGGATTTGGGAAAAGTGCGTGAATACTTGGGTCAGGATGGGATTTTGCTTGAAAAAATATATTGCTAAAACCATTCTCTGTTAATTCTAAACATTTGTTCATAAAAAATATCAAGTCAGCTTTAATTGTTTAATTTTTATATTTTGCTTGACAGAATCATTTTTGCTGAAATTTTACCGCTGTAAAAATACTTATCCCTTAATTTGTTTTCTTATTTTCTTTGCGGATATTCGTACCAAGGTTTACGATAAATGCAGCATGATTTCAATACTAAATTAAAAGAAGTTTTTATACCATAAATCCCCATTATTTAAGTCAAAGCGGGATAAAATAGCAAACTTACATCAATACAATATACAAAGAAACCTATATTTCATTTCTTTTATATAAATCCCATGTGAAAATATTTAGAGGGACATAAAATAAATGAAATTAGATTAAAAATCCATAGGATATACAAAGAGACTTTGATTTGATTTTTGAAAATCATAGGAAAAAGTATTATAAAGTGGAGGATTTAATTGGACTTTAAATAATGCAATTAAATTTATTATTTCTTATTTGTTTAAAGGAGTGAATATTTGTTTAAATGAATTTTTATATTAAAAGTGTTAGCCACTAGTCTGTAGGATGTACAAAAATTATGAGCAGTGCAGGGTTAATATATTATAGATAAAAGTAATTTCTCAGCAACACCAGAAAATTAGATTATCATTGGTATGAAACAATCTGGTTACTTTAAGAATTTGTTAAATGATTCACTTTACTGCAGTTTATTTACCAGTCAACTCATAACGCAGATAGGCTTTCTTTCAGTTTCAGTAAAGGCCTGTATACTAAGTGCCCTGGTAGGGTAGAGCAAAAATAAACGGATGTCTTGATAATTCGGTCCTTTTGTTAATATTACCATTTTTCTTGAATCCAAGCTTTCTTGAGTTACTGGGGTACTAGTGCAAGTTAGAATTACAATATACATGTACTTTTAATTAAAAAATAATGCCAAAATGAGTTCCTATAAATCTTAAAATACCTATTTCTAATGTCTGTTTGGAAAAAATATATGTTACAATTGTACTGTACAGTTGCTTAAAATGAAAAGGAATAGTATTTGAAGAAAATAAAAGGGGAGCAGTGGTCCAGTGGTTAAGTTGTTGGCCGCTCCACCCAGGGTCATAGGTTTGAGCCCCGCTGTGGCCATGACCACTCCTTCTTATATGACACCAGTACTGGTTTTCCCAGAAAGTGGACTTGAAAGTGATTTCTTTTGTGATGATCAAGCTTAAATAAATTATTATAATCTAAACTAAAGAAAATAAAGGAATATAATTATGTTGAAAATCAACAGTTTCTACTAAGCAAAGAAGTGTGACAATAAGGCTTATACTCTTACATTGACGCAAAGAATTAAAGTATTGTCAGAATCTTAACCCTTTCCCTGCTAAATTTCTATAATGAACTTGTCCATTTCTCAGTTTGGACAGTACCATTAACTGTTAAAAGGGGTGCTAACCAAAAAGATACTGACTGAATAGCGAACAGTGTAGATCTTGATCAGACTACACAGATGTGCAGGCTCATCATGCTCTACACTGGTTGCAAAAGGCAGAACCAATCAGCATGCTAAGGGTTAAATTTGGAAATCTTTCTATTCTGTTCCATTCAATTCAAAAATTTCCCATGAAAATCAATGTCGTAGCAGGGAGTGGGTTCTAAAGCTGACGGCAATTATTATTCCACCATTCTCATGTTTAATTTGATCTTAAAAACTAATGGTAGTGTTTATTCAAGATAATCAGCACAAAATATTATGAATTCATATTGAATTTCGTAACCATCACCCGTTATCGAAGCCCTATACAGACTATAAAGGCAAATTGTCAAACAGGAAACTGGAATAATAGAATTTATGAACATGCAATTGAATTCACAAGGACAAAACGCTTTGCGTAAGTCAATGCACGATCATGAAATATTCATTGTAAAGAATGTTGTATAGATTCTTTTGAATAGAATTTGTAAAATGGAGTACAATATAATAGAAATGTTATCTTAGACAAGATGTGGAAATCTGACATAGATTGCCTGTATCAGTCAAAACAAACACGTTTTCTTAATGTTTAAGGGTAAATTACATATATCTTAAGACAACCCTTAAGATAAGATTAGTGTCCAAGTATCTGCAATCAAATTAGATATGTTTGTACCAATGTTTTTATTCTAATAGGACTCAAGTATTAAATTTATTTGATCACAAATTGGTTTTATTATTTTTAAAGCCTCATAGAATTTAATTGGAAATTACCTTAGAATTTTTAGGAGCTTTGATTAAACATTTAAATTTCATTTTTGCAAAGTCATAGTATTTTATTACACTATAAGTGCAATGAAATATGATTCAAATCTTAAGAAAAAAAATTAGCAAGTTAATGTAAAATTTAAAACAGTTTTTTACTTTTGCTTTTTTTTTCAATAAAACTAGCTGATATTAATAGTTTAACTATAAAGGACGGAATCATAGAATAAATGTGTAGAAAACAAATGGAAGTTTGTGTGGATCAAATAGGAGAAATTTTACAGTTGTGTCAATGATAAAACTGAAAATATTTTTTCCATTGAAATTTAGAAGAACATAAAAAAGGGATATTAAGTACACCAAAGACTACTAATATCAGAGAATGTACAACACCTTTTGTGTATTATTGAAATGTTTTTAAGAATAATACAGGCACTTTTAAATACTTCTTTGATATGAAGTAGTAGGTCTTATGGTAATATCTGCAGACATTTGCGAGAATGGATTTTGCTTTTTTGTAAAAGAGGATTAATGGTAGAAACTATGAAAGAAGTTTGATACTTACAAAAATGTTTGGATAACAAATTTAAAGAAAAGTAAAAAAATGGCAAGTTCAAGTAACGGTTTTGAAGGTGGGTATTCGG
Organism: Mercenaria mercenaria; assembly: GCF_021730395.1. Taxonomy (NCBI): domain Eukaryota; kingdom Metazoa; phylum Mollusca; class Bivalvia; order Venerida; family Veneridae; genus Mercenaria; species Mercenaria mercenaria. The sequence continues at coordinate 11,090,614 of NC_069362.1, read as the reverse complement.
TGCTGCCACCTATACTCAGTGCAAGTAATTCAGAGGAGAATCTGGATATAAATAGTAACAACATGGATAAAAATAGTAACATTTTAGAGAAGGACGAAACTGGGAATATAGATAGTAACAACAGCAGCAAGCATGGGAAAGGGGCTGATGATGGCCTTTCTTTACCAGAAGCACCTTTCAGTTCTATTTTGCAAAGCAGACGGCCAACTTCCTTCGGTGAAGATAGGTAAGATATTGCCACCTTTTAGGGGACTGTCAGGTAGGGGGAAACCAGCTGTAAGCTCAGAATTGCATTCTGTCCAGAAACTTGGCTTAAAACTATTTATTCCCTTAAACTACTACAGTTATTATAACCAGTCCATTATCTTAAGAGACATAAAAAATACCTGCAAAAGACATTATGTGTTCTGTAATCTGCTCATTAGGTTGAGTATAACATCTTTGGAAGTATAGAATGCAACCAAGTGGAATAATAGCAGACTCGGTTTGATTGAGACTGCGAGTTTGATTCTTGGGAGAGGCAATAATTCTCCATGGCACTTTGAAAGAGACAAATATGGTTGTAGTAATTAGTCACCCACCTCAGATTCTTTTGGAGAAGTTGTTAGTTATGTGTGGGGAACAAGTAAGTAAAGGTACAAAATACCTATTGTAAGGTTAATATAGCTGAATTACTATTGATTTTTAGCTCGACTTTTTGAAGAAAAAGTTACTGTAGAACTATTGCACTCGCCCCGGTGTCGGCGTTGGCGTCACTCAGCACGGTCGCCATTGGTTAAAGTTTTTGATAAAGTCAAATATCTCTGTTACTATCAGAGCTATTTACTTGAAACTTAAAATAGTTATTTATTATTATTATTATTATTATTGTACCAGATTTATATAGGGCCCTTTTCATGATCAATTTACTATCAAAGTCTACACCAGGAGAAACAATCCCCATAACTCTGATTTGAATTTTGACAGAATTATGCCCCTTTTTAACTTAGATTTTTTGTTAAAATTTTTGATAAAGTCAAATATCACTGTTACTATCAAAGCTATAGACTTGAAACTTAGAATTCTTATTTACCATCATAATCTACACCAGGAGAAACAAACCTCATTACTCTGGTTTGAATTTTGACAGAATTATGCCCCTTTTTAACTTAGAATTTTTTGTTGAAATTTTCGATAAAGTCAAATATCTCTGTTACTATTTAAGCTTTTGACTTGAAACTTAAAACAGTTATTTACTATCAAAGTACACCAGGAGAAACAATTACCATTTCTCTGATTTGAATTTTGACAGAGTTATGTCCCTTTTTAACTTGGAATTTTTTTTCACTGGCAAAGCTCTAATTCTGAGTCAAGCACTGAGAAAAGTCGAGCGCTCTGTCTTACGGACAGCTTTTGTTTTTATTTAGTTAACATCACACTAAAACAGTCATATACACTAAAGGTCATATGCAACCTTCCAGCTTTTGTGATAGTGGAGGAAGAACTAAGGTGCCTCTCCTTGCATTATTTTATCAAAGGTTGGTACCTGTTAGAACCACCAACCTTCCATAAACCAGCTGGATGTAAAGTCAGCGACCTCAACCACTCGGTCACAGATGCCCCTGAAATACTGTTGAAGCCAAACCAAACATATCTGATGGTACTGGAAAAATTTTGTTGAGACTTCATAGAAATGTTGTGATATGTGTTTGTCTTGACATTCTCAGCCAATTAATCAAACTTTTAATCAAACTTTTGTTGAGACTTCATAGAAATGTTGTGATATGTGTTTGTCTTGACATTCTCAGCCAATTAAGCAGACTTTCAACCATATTAACAGCTATTAATTATTCATACACTATTAATGTTTTGTGAAAAAATTGATTCAAATCAGCCAAAGCAAATTAAAATATTGATTCCTATTCAATAACATTCAAGTCTAAACCTACTAGTACTGTATTGTAATGAAAATGCTTTCATGTTCTGCATGACATTATATTGTCTTTTTGTTCATAATCTCAACTTTTGAGGGTAGGTTTAAATTTCCTTTAAGGAGAGCTTTCCCAAAGTTATTGTATAGTGGTAGTTTTTGTCAAATTTTGTCAATTACTTTCAAGTCTTAAATTTCATTAAAAAGCATGTTTCTTATTCAGAGTTTTTCTTTTCAGATAATTGTATGTCCTATAAATGTTCACTTTCTTTGCTGTTTTGGCTGATGTATTTTCTTAATGGCACAAATATTATAATTTATGCGATTATAGAATTTTAATAATATGTGGTATGATATAACATAGACTATTACGTAAAATTATTCAGTTCATTTTTTTTGTTCATTGTCAAAATTAGCCTGACAATTATCATTAAGGACATAATCTCTTCCCAGGTTATAATACAGAATATGATTAGGTATTAAAGGTCATAATGCCTTTGTTTAAAAATGTGCCTGCCAGATTTTTTATATTAAGCAAATAAGGGTTTAAGAGTATAGGTATGGCACAGTATTTTGGTGTTTTGAAATGTAAACAAACAAAAGTCTCAGTAACATATACAGAACACTAATTCCTTATCAGCTGTGAGCAGTAACACACTCCATTTCGTACATTTTTTGTTGTGAGTTCAATTCCCAGAGCTGTATGATCAATTTAATCTATTTTCAAAACATTCAACAAAGACAACTCAAGATCTAACTAACTGAAAATTGTCATTTAAAATTGACGTGTAATTTTGTTTAAATATACTTCACCTTAAATATGATGTAATGTTTTTGAAGCTCTCCATGAAATCCTAAAGCACAATAGGTTAGTTTTATAAATTTTATGACAATGTTTTATATACTTCACTTTAGATAGCATTGTCCAGTCATGATTTCAGTATCGATTAATTTAAAGATACTGCCATTTTATATGAAATTAGAATAATAAATTAGCATCATTAGAAAGTGGAAAAATTAACGAATTTTGGCTCTTTCAGGGGTCAGTCAGGGGCTGTAACTCCGGAACAGCTACAATTGGATCTGACGGATTCATCATGGAATCCAAGATCTATTGTTGTTAAAGATATTTTGCAAGTTTTCATCAAATCAAACCATAAATGAACTCTGTATACGTATATGGCTGTAAAAGCCAATTTAGCCAAATTTTTCCCTTTAAGGGGCCATAACTCTGGACAAGTTTTGCGCAAGTTTGATTAAAATCAAATTACAAAACATGGTCTCTATTTTGTTCACAAGAAATTGTTGATGGACGACTGACGGACAGATTATGGATGGGCGACCACATAGAATGATCACAAAAGCTCACCTTGTCACAACACAGTCCTGCTGTTTAAGGCAGGTGGCTCCTTAAGATGATATTTGAATAAAAACACTATCTGGGAAATTAGCTGACTGGCTGTTTAAGACAGGTGGCTCCTTAAGTTGGTATTTGAATAAAACACTATTTTGGGCTGTTAAAGGCAGGTGGCTGCTAAAGATGATATTTGAATAAAAACACTATCTGGGAAGTTAGCTGACTGGCTGTTTAAGGCAGGTGGCTGCTTAAGTTGGTATTTGAATAAAACACTTTCTGGGAAGTTAGCTGACTGGCTGTTTAAGGCAGGTGGCTGCTTAAGTTGGTATTTGAAAAAAACACTTTCTGGGAAGTTAGCTGACTGGCTGTTTAAGGCAGGTGGCTGCTTAAGTTGGTATTTGAATAAAACACTTTCTGGGAAGTTAGCTGACTGGCTGTTTAAGGCAGGTGGCTGCTTAAGTTGGTATTTGAATAAAACACTTTCTGGGAAGTTAGCTGACTGGCTGTTTAAGACAGGTGGCTGCTTAAGTTGGTATTTGAAAAAACACTTTCTGGGAAGTTAGCTGACTGGCTGTTTAAGGCAGGTGGCTCCTTAAGTTGGTATTTGAATAAAACACTATCTTGGGCTGTTTAAGGCAGGTGGCTCCTTAAGATGATATTTGAATAAAAACACTATCTGGGAAGTTAGCTGACTGGCTGTTTAAGGCAGGTGGCTCCTTAAGTTGGTATTTGAAAAAAACACTTTCTGGGAAGTTAGCTGACTGGCTGTTTAAGGCAGGTGGCTCCTTAAGTTGGTATTTGAAAAAAACACTTTCTGGGAAGTTAGCTGACTGGCTGTTTAAGGCAGGTGGCTCCTTAAGTTGGTATTTGAATAAAACACTATCTGGGAAGTTAGCTGACTGGCTGTTTAATGCAGGTGGCTGCGTAAGTTGGTCTTTGAAAAAAACACTATCTGGGAAGTTAGCTGACTGGCTGTTTAAGGCAGGTGGCTCCTTAAGTTGGTATTTGAATGAAACACTATCTTGGGCTGTTTAAGGCAGGTGGCTCCTTAAGATGATATATAACTGGTACAAAAGTGCATTTTCAGTTATATATAACTTTCTTTATGTATTGGATATTTGAAGTGCTTATTTTATGTTTGGTTTGAAATGTAAATTTGATTAATTAAACTCTCACATACAGACTAAGTACCATTTGGGGCGGAACCCAGATACATAATTATTTAAACGCCTAACAACTTGCTAAGTGGTACCAGTTATACTGATCTTCATAAAGAAGTTGTCTTATTATACCCTTTAAAAAGGTATAAAGTATATGGAGGCTATTTTATACCCCAGTCACACATATGGCACGGATAGCTACATCTAGCCACGTAGTAATCTGTATCGATCCATACTGGGGCCGTACAGATTGATACGGATTACTTCTTTCAGGTACGGATCTATATGGATTACTACGTTTCTATCCATGGCTAGACTTAGCTATCCGCACCGTATGTGTGACTGTGGTTTTAGAGTCACACATGTCCATTATTCGGTTGGCTCATTCCCTTATCCGCCATCTATAATTTGTGTATGTGCCATATCTTCTAAATTGCTGGGCATATTTTCATAAAACTAGCATCAGCTTTTTACCTCCTTAAGACCACCCGCAGAGCACATGACCCAGATCACTTAGTCCAAGGTGAAGGACACACTTAGAAGTTGAAGGTCATATAGTTTAAATCTGTTTGTGCTCAGTATCTTTTAAACTGCTTATCAGATTACATAGAATACCATCAGTTGTTTACCTCATCAAGATGATGTGCAGAGTGCACAACCTAGGTCACTAGGCCTAAGGTCATGTGTGGAGGTCAAATGTCATCTAACTTAACTTGTGTTAGCCCCATATCATCTAAATGTCTTGGAAGATTTTCATGAAACTAGCATCAGTTCTTTAACTTATATTTTGTATCAAGACCACATGCAGAGAGCACAAGCCAGAGCACTAGATCTAAGGTAACAGGGAGGTTAAATTTCAGTTAGCTTATCCTTGTGTCAACTGTGTATAGTCTGTGTTGGCCTGTGTATAGTCTGTGTGTATAGTCTGTGTATAGCCTGTGTATAGTCTGTGTATAGTCTGTGTATAGTCTGTGTATAGCCTGTGTATAGTCTGTGTATAGCCTGTGTATAGCCTGTGTGTAGTCTGTGTATAGCCTGTGTATAGCCTGTGTATAGTCTGTGTATAGCCTGTGTATAGCCTGTGTATAGTCTGTGTATAGCCTGTGTATAGTCTGTATAGCCTGTGTATAGTCTGTGTATAGCCTGTGTATAGTCGGTGTATAGTCTGTGTATAGTCTGTGTATAGTCTATACTGCTCAAAAGATTTTCATAAAACTAGCATCAATTGTTTACCTCATCCCAATAAGGTGCAGAGCATGTCTAAGGTCAGAAAGTTCAAGGTCAAGGGTCAGTGATCCCAAGGGTCGTGGGTTGGAGCCCCACTGGGGTCATGACCACGCCTTCTCAATGATGACACCAGTACTGGTGTTTCCAGGAAGCGGACTTGAGAGTGGTTTGAATAAGCTTGAAGCTTTGATCACGATCAAGCCAAAATAAATTAGTATAAACTAATGATCAAATTGATTAATTTTTCTTCAGCTCAATATCAGATTATCTTCAAACCACTGGATAGATTTTCATATAACTAGCATTGATTGTTAAAATCATCCATGCCATGCATAGTGCACAACCCATGTCACAAGGTCCAAGGTCAAGGTCACAGACTGAATAGCTTTAATTTTTGTCTGCTCCATTTCTTCTCAACAATTGGAAGGATTTTCATACAGCTAGCGTCAATTATTAACCTAATTAAGAAAATTTGCAGAGTATACAAGGTCAAGGTCACAGTTGAAGATCAAACTTTAATTTAAGGTCATGATCACAACATCTTACTTCCCCTGTATCATAGTGGCATTAGGGGTATTTAGCACTTTTGTGATAGTTTTAGTTGAAATTATAAATTCTCTTGCATCATAATAATTTTTAAATGATTATGCAAAAAATTCAGCAGGTTTAATGAATTAAAGACTGTTATAACTTCATTTTTTCTTTTCAAATATACAGTTTTTTTTATCATGAAGAAATTGCCAATCTGCCAGTAAGTCAGGTCATACTTTGCTGTTGAACAAACATGATATGATACTTCACAGAAGTCCTGATTTTTATAAGCTATGTAACTCTAACATACATTCTAACACTTTTAAGATTTTTTTTTATATATTAAAACAAAGAAGGATTTTACCGCACATTGTTTCGTCTGTTAAAAGATGTTTTGCAAAATGACCCTTCTTTTAGCACCAAGGGAAGTAATGCGTCCATTTATGCCTAAAAAAGGATTCCAGATTAGTATCCCTTCCTGGTGTAATCCGAACGTGTGAGAATGGAAATAGATTTTAGTCTTGCATGCTATGTTGGCAAATAAAACACGTTCTTTTGTTTAGATGCGTCATAATTAGATAACTACGCATCTGAACTCAAAACAGTGTTTTATTTGCCAACAAATCATGCAAAACTAAACTACCAAATATAAATCATTTTTTTGCAACATGTTTTTTTTAGTTTTTGTTTTTAGTATTTTGCAGATTACTGTCAACCACAGTTTTTTTTAGGCTACATTGAGAAAAAAATTTATAGCCAAGTTCTGTAACTCATAAATTGTATTGACCCTTACAGAAGCAAGCCTCTGTGGCGTACATGCTGCGTATTTGCTGTGTATATGCCGCGAACACAGTAGTACGCCAGAGGAGTACATTTTACATACACCGCATGCCGCGTACATGCCGCGTACTATTTCGACGAGTACACAGCATGTACGCAGGAGGTCACTAGTACACTTCAAGTACGCAGCACAGACTCTGAAAATTTAAGGAGTACACTGCATGTACGCAGGAGGGACTTGTACAAGAAAATAGTACACTGCATGTACACCGCAGATACTTTGAAATTTGTGCAGTACACTTCATATATGCGGGAAAGACTTGTACAATTTCTTTTGGCATTTATACTCAGTTTTTTTTAATAAGTTTAAGTCTGAAGTAAACTTCATATACGCGGGAGGGACTTGTTCATTTCCTTTTGGCGTTTATACTTCGAATTTTTTTAGGTAAAAGTCTGAAGTACACTTCATGCAGGAAGGATTTGTACATTTTTTTTTTTTTTTGAAAGCAAGAACTTGATTTCCGAGTAACTTTTATCTTAATAGCATAGAATAGTTCAGATTACCGGTATTCTGAACAATGAAAATTTGCCATTTACTATTTGCAATGTTCATTTGTAAAGCTTACATCTTAGTGATTTCTGAGCTGCACCTTGCATGCAGTGTAAAAATATATTCTTTTTCATTTTGAATTAATCCTGGAGCTTTCTAACTTGGATAATTGAAAAGCCTTATTTGAACTTCGTTGCATTACTTTTTGTAATACATGAAATAATTACCAAGATAATGCCTCAACAGCGCCCGAATGAGAAGAATTAATAGCTTTCACTGTTATTTGAATACTCTTAAGCAAAACACCATTCTATCATGTTTTATAAAGGCTTTAATGCTCATTATGTTAACTCATTAAGGCCTCACCAGATTAAAAAGTTGTTCATCGGATTTGTCGCTCGTATATTTTCAGAACGTTTTTGGCTCATTGCGCTCGCCCCATTGGAAAAAATCAATCCAAAATTTTTTGGTGCGCTACTTTTTACGGACGTAAAAGTGTATAAATGCTTATATAATTCCAGTCCTAGATTGTTCTCAGATGGATTTTAATCAAAATAAATACATACTACGCACACATCGTCTATAATAAATCATAACACTTATATTTAGTTGCATTAAAGTTGTTTCCCCTTGATGCAGTTTTGCCATTTTCTTCTAATGTTTACCAAATTACATGCTACAAAAATTGATTTATTTCATTGAAAAGTGGATGAAGAAAAGCATACTAATTTATTTGATAACATCAATCTACATTATTTTGGTAAGGGTAAATACTTATTGATGCATGTCACTTATCTTTTTTCTGTTTTTTTTCTGTCCAAATGATCAGCATTTGCATACAAAAGTTGATGGGGTAAGGAATTTACATTATCACAGCAGTTTCGCCACAAGAGTACACAGCATGTATGCAGCAGGAGTACACAGCATGTACGCCGCAGGACTCGGGCCAGGAGTACACAGCATGTACGCCACAGGAGTACACAGCATGTACGCCTCAGGAGTACACAGCATGTACGCCACAGGAGTACACAGCATGTACGCCGCAGGGGTAGTACACCGCAGGCTTATTTGCATGTGAAAAGTGTATGTGCCGCGTACATGCTGCGTACTATTTCCCGCATACTAAATTCCTTCAGCGTACATCCTGTGTACTATGTAGTCCACAGCATGTACGCAGCAAGTAGTACGCGGCAGAGCTCATTTGCATGTCAAAAGTGTCCTACAAACGTACTATCGGTGTATGTGCGGTGTATATCCTGCATACTATTTAAAGCCCTTGATTTCAGTACACATCATGTACGCATCATATACGCTGTATGTACACAGCAAGAGTACGCAGCAGGCCTTTTTCTTCTGTAAGGGGAAGCAAATAATATCTCCTTCGACACATAGATGAAATTTTGTAATGAAGTGTCTCCACATCTACCTGATCTACTATAAGTCATTTAATGACATGGGCATGAACTTTCATAGTTTCAACCCAAAAAGGCAGTTTTGTGGTGGGCATAAATTTATGATTTCTAAATTGCAAAGATAAAACTTATTAAATGGACAGTTTCTATGTTCAGTGGTGTTCGTGGATTGATCTGATCACAAAATCCATCAAAATTTAGTTCCATATTAATATTAATGATTTCATTTTAGTAGTATAGCCACTTAGAAGTCAAAGGTTAACATGGTCTGTTTCTTGTCTGGTCCATAACTCTACCATTTATCACAGGATTTGAAAATAATTTTACACAAAAGTTAACCATATTGAGAAGGTGTGTCATGCTTATGTCTCTCAAGTTAAGGTCAAGGTCACAAATTGATTCATACCCAAACTTTTATGGCATCTTTTGCGCAGACAACTGTAGCATTCTTGGGCACGCTTTGGGGGCATTGTCACTAATAATGACAGCTCCTGTTTAAGTCCCCTACTGGTTGATTGCGCTTTTCGTCTGTCATCCCGTCATTCCATTCATCCATCAGCAATTTCATGTCCCGTCCATAACTCTGTCATTCCTCAAAGGATTTTAATATTAATTGGCACAAATGTACCCCATGATGAGACGACGTGTCATGTGCAAAACACGGACTGCTAACTCAAAAGTCAAGGTCACAATTGGAGGTCAAATGTCAGAAGGGCTTTTTTCCTGTACGGTCCATAACTCTGCCATCCATGAAGGGATAATAGTATTACTTGGCACAAATATACCTCATAATAAGAACCCTAGCTTAAAGGCCAAGGTCACACTTGGAGATCAAAGTTCAATAGAATTTTTTCCTGTACAGTCTATAACTTTGTCATGCAAAACTGGGTTTAAATATCAGTTGGCGTAAATATTCCCTTGGATGAGACAACTTGTCATGCACAAAAACTGGACACTTAGCTGAAAGGTCAAGGTCACACCTGGAAGTCAAAGGCCAAAAGAGCTTTTTTTCCTGTCCAGTCTGTAACTCAACAATCCTTAAAGGGATTTTAATATTACTTGGCACTTGATAAGATGATGAATCATGTGCAACATGCAGACCCCTATCTCAAATATCAAGGTCACACTTGGAGGTCAAAGGTCGATAAGGTTTTTTTCCTGTATGATCAATAACTCTGTCATCTACGAAGGGATTTTAATATATAACTTAAAATTGGCACAAATGTTTTCCATAATGAGACAACTTGTCTTAGGGAACCCTTATCCCTAACTCAAAATGCAAGGTCATTGTCAGAGGTCAAAGGTCAGTATGATTTTATTCTTAATTCCGGTCCATATCTCTTTTGTCATTTAATAGATGTTATAAAACAACAATAATTGTAGATTTTTGTATATGCAAAATTTGATCCAAATGTTGTGTTATAACATATTGTAAATATAGTACAATATTGTTTATACATCACTGACAGATATCAGTTCATTATGTTATATATAATACTGCAGTAGAGAAAATTAGGTGCAATCCAGTAGGGGACTTTGTATTGCATGGCAAAACTTCATTAATTTGTTTTTTCGGGATTTATGCAAGTCAGAAAAACTTTAGTAATATATCCTCAAACTATTTGATTGCCAACTATTATTTAATAAAAAGTTGACTGTAAATCTTCAACTCAAAGTCAGTAGAGTTTACATACACAATACTAATCTGCTTGGAGTGGTCTCCCCTTACAGTAAAGAGACCTGTCAGCACAAACATTTCCATGATTTTAATAAATCATTTTGTTCATCATTAGGTTATTGAAACTGTTGGTTTTTTTTTCAGAGATTTAAGTCTAATGCGGAAGATAAAATGAAAAAAAAAAAAAATATTGAAAATAAGGAAAACAATAATTGAATTCGTTGTGTCATGTGATTTTCATGGTCACATGGTTATTTCAGACAGCAGTTATCATCAATAAAACACAAGGGGATAAAACTGCTGCTGTGAGTTTGACACATTGTAACATGCTTCAATAAACACTGGAGGAGCACACAGTTGTTAAGCAACTCCTGCTTATTGTTTTATTTATTTCAAATATATTGAATGCATTAGCAACTGTCATTCATCCTTTTGTACAAATTTTAACCTCAATCCTTATCATATTATTCAATACACTGAATAAAAGGTCTCTTTACCAACTGCTAGTGGAATTGAATAATTTTAAAATGTTTCTGTCAGAATTACAATCCCATAATGCAACAGCACAGAAGTTTCACAGCAGGTATATATTGATTGGAAACTTGTTAACTTTTGTCCTGAAGAAAATCCGATTATGCTTTCCACTCAATGTCCATTGACAAAGGACAAAAATAATCACAGCTTTCACAGATTGAAACATTCTGTAATAAGTAAACATTCCGAGAAATTCTACTGTCAGTTTTGTAATGAAGTTTGGAATAAAATGAACAGACAGATCTTTGTCCTAGAAGGTGGTTTCATTCTTGTAACCACTCAGAATGAGTGATGCAGAAATGACTTTGCTTGTCTATCATACTCTTCATTCATATTAAATTTTCTGGCAAAATTTGTTTAAACTTTCCACTATGCCACTAAGTTATTGCCCAGCCCACTTAGTTCAATAGGGAGAGTATAGATCTACGGACCTTAGGGTCATGAGTTCAATCTCCGGGCGGGACATATGTTCTTCATGATGATTTGAAAAATGAAATTATGTCTGATATCATTCGTCCTCCATCTCTGGTTCATGTGGGAAAGTTGGAAGTTACTTATGGAGAACAGGTTTGTACTGGTACAAAATCCAGGAACACTGGTTAACTGCCCGCCATTACATAACTGAAAAACTGTTGAAAAATGGCATTAAACCCAAACAAACACATAGTCATTGCTAAACTTATTGTTTATACAAGATAGAAAAATTCTTTAGCACCACAACTGTGGCTTAAAATTGTGAAAACGCCCAAATATATTGGCAGAAAATTATGTCTCAGTGTCTTTTTTATCCCCCTTGAAATGCAATGTGTACATTTTTCTGTCTGTGTCACTTTTGTCTGGACTATAATTAAAACTATTAAAGAGATTTTATTAAAACTTCATGTAATGATCCAGGGCCTTGCATGCAAGTGCAGTGTAGAAGAGCCTTATTTCTACTCTCTTTTGAATATTGTATCACTTTTTTATCTGCTCAGAGTATTTGGCAGGAACATATCTCCAGTGTACAAGAACCATAACTCTAATTTGCTTATTTCTTGAATTATATCAATTTCTGATTTGCTCATATCGCTTTGGTCAAGGGAAAAACAACTAAACTATTGTTAAAACTTCACACACTGACACTCAGAGGCATTGAGAAATAGTTCAGTGTATAAGAACCATATATTATTATTATATTATTATTATTATACCAGATTTGTTGAGCGCCCTTTTCATATGGAATTTACGTTCAAAGGCGCTTTACAATTAAACATGTGACACATGGCAGATATGTAGGAAAATAACAAAACATGACATATGCAATCACAAAACTGAAACTGAACAATTTGATTAAATGCCTTTTTTATAAATGATATATTCAATGGCGTTGTACATAATAATAAAAAATAATAGTTATTACAACAATATCATAAAATTAATGAACAATGATAATATTTACAGCCTTATTGTAACAAACAGCCATAACCGCACTCCCACCCTAGAGGTCGTTTTACCCCTATTGCCAATACCAGTGCTTTAAACATATGGTACACCCAGACAGGCTGCAGATAGTGGTTCAACCCCCTGGTAAATGGTGCCATCATGTACTGTAGAAAGAAGACAGAAATACCACACACTTTAAGTGAAACTCAAGTCTTGCGAAAAACACACACATAGAATGACATAACCCTTAAAATGTGACATGATAAAATAAAAAAAGGTTTGTCAATTTAGTTAATTACATGATGAATTGTACAGTTAAGAGATCTTCATCAGCGACGAATGACTTGCCGTAGTTCTGTATTACAAAAAATAACAATGGCATATTTATTATGGGTAACTCAATCTTGCTTACTTTTTTGTTAAAACTTCAAACATTGACAATGGCCATTGAGAGAAGGTAACCATAACTCAATCTTGCTGTACTTTATCTCCCTTCTTATTATGAACTCATATCTGTTTTGTCTGAAGCACTCCAAAGTTGCTGAACGGATTTTGTTAAAACTTCTTTCATTGACAGCGGTCATTGAAAAGAAGTGCAGTGTACAAGAATGGTAGCTCTACCTTGCCTACTTTTTAGTTACCTCCCTTTACTTTTCAGAGGCATAACTTGTTAAATGCTGAAGGAATTTTATTCAAACTGCAAACAGAGATGGGAGGACATTGGAGAGTGGGGAACGGGGTTGTAGGTTGGTGGAGTGTTGTATACAATAACCGTGCTTACTTTTTAATTATCTCCCTTTCTTTGATTTACTCAGAGCATAACTTCAGAAGTATTTTACTAATTTTTTTTGCAGTTGCAGTTGACATTGAGAGAAAATACAGTGTACTAGAAACATTAACTTTTCATACTTTTTAAATTATGTCCCTTTAGTAAATTTACATGAAACTAAAATTTAAAGGGAATTTATCTTAACTGAGAACAGTTAAGGAACTACTTAACTACTGCAGACATATTATATAAAGGTATCATATATATGATTTCTCTTCTTAGCCAACTTTTACACAAATATCTTTTTATATTAAACATAGCTGTTGTGTCAAACAGCAATACATGCCTCTTCTAGAGTTGCTATGTAAGTGACGTGTTAGCTACCTTACCTATGTAATGAATCATTTTGTTCCAGCAGAGTTTAAATTATGCTAATTTATGCTGTGACAATTTAGTCTTTGCAATTGAAGATTGAAAGATAGAAACGATGAAAAAATTGTGAAGCAAGTGTGTAATTTTGATATTTATCAAATTTACAAATCACCGTTATATAGAAAACAGCACTTGTAGGCTACAAAAGAACACTAGGCAATTGTAAAGAAAATTCTCATTTACATCAGACATGCATTATATTATATAAAACTCATCATTTAGAATTTAACTAGACTGCAGTATGTGCGCATTCAGAATTGGCAAGAAAAGTGTCCGAACACAATCTGGGCCATAATTAGTGAGATTTGTCGTACCATCTGTGTTTTACAACGTTATCTAGTAGCGTTGTACAATTTGTCAGTGTGTTTGACAGAAAATCTCTCCTGCATTGAATCGTAGACAGAAATTTTGTTAACGTTTTAATGATTTATTTCATTTATTTCTTACTCAATCTTTTTAATATGGGTGCAAATTGAATGCAAGTTATTTACATATTTACAAAACAAACACTTAAATTTGAGTGTTGGGTAATGTTAAAAAGCCAGGCTGTCTTGTATTGATTGTAAAAAGTGATTCCAAAATCGGAATCCTGTGAAAAAGATATATTGAATGATAAAATTGTTCAGAAACCGCCTATAAATGGTTTTTAAATTAATTCAAAAGTAAACATGATTTTTGTAAATATGAATAAGGGGAGATATGTATACGCTAGCTGTTATAAGTTTTAAGTGCAAAGAAGGGATTTTACTTGTCAATTATAGCGCAGTGTAGGTGCAGGGCGCAAAAACTCCGAGCTTAAAGAAATATGTAAAAGCACTCTCACCTATACATGCCGTGTCACCCTGACTTGGATGAGTTTTTCTGTTTGTCATGATATATTTAGTTTTTGCTCAATAATTTCTTGTCTGTTATCATATGTACAGTTAAAGCAACTCTTCCTCTGTCTGTAAAGAGAAATATACTTATTTCTAGCTCATCACATGATCGGTGTCGGTGTTGGCGTTGGCTTTGCCTGGTTAAGTTTTATGTTTAGGTCAGCTTTTCTCCTACACTATTAGAGATATTGCTTTAAAACTTGCAACACTTGTTCAACATCAATAGCTGACTCTGTACAGCAAGAAACATATATCCATCCTATATTTTGCAAGAATTATGGCCCTTTTGAACTTAGAAAATCAGATTTCTTGTTAAATTTTGCGTTTAGGTAAATTTTTCTTCTTAACGGTCAGCTGACCCTGTAGAGCAAGAAACATAACTCCATCCTGCTTTTTGCAAGAATTGTGGCCCCTTCTGGACTTAGAAAATATCAGATTTCTTGGTTAAGTTATATGTTTAGGTCAGCTCTTCTCCTATACTATCAAAGTTATTGCTTTAAAACTTGTACTACTTGATCACCATCAATAGCTGACTCTGTACAGCAAGAAACATAAATCCATCCTGTATTTTGCAAGAATTAAGGCCCTTTTTGGACTTACAAAATCAGATTTCTTGGTTAACTTTTGCATTTAGGTAAACTTTTCTCCTGAATGGTCAAAGCTATTGCTTTAAAACTTGGAGCAGTTATTCGCCATGAAAAGCTGCACAGCAAGTACGGTAACTCTACATTGCTTTTAGCAAGAATTATGGCCCCTTTTAGACTTAGGAAATCATGGGTTGGGCAATATTTCTATTATACAGAGACAAAAAAATCAGATGAGCGTCTGCACGAGGAAAGCAGTGCTCTTGTTATAACCTTTCCTAACCTTTGCCTTGCTAAATTTCTATATAATGGACTGGTCCATCATTCAATTTGGGCAATACCATTGATTAGTCCGCTACTGGTTGAAAACCAGTTTCCAGGACTATAGGATTGTGCTTTTTCGTCATTCTGTCATTCCGTCAGCAATTTCGTGTCTGGTCCATAACTCAACAGGGCTTTTTTCCTATCCGGTCTATAACTCTGTCATCCATGAAGGGATTTTAATATTACTTGGCACAAATGTTTCCCATGATGAGACAATGTGTCATGCACAAAACCTGGAACCCTAGCTTAAAGGTCAAGGTCACAATTGGAGGTCAAAGGTTAACAGGGCTTTTTTTCCTATCTGGTCTATAATTCTGTCATCCATGAAGAGATTTTAATATTACTTGGCACAAATGTACCTCATAATAAGACTGTGTCGTGCACAACTTTCAGACCCCTGGCTTAAAGGTCAAGGTCACACTAAAGTCTTGGCAGTCAAATGTTAACATGGCATGAACAGGTTTGGTGTTTGGTCCATAACTCTGTTATTCGTTAAGGGATTATAATATCACTTAACACAAATGTTTCCCATAATGAGACGACTTGTCTTGCACAAATCCCGGACCCCTGGCTCACTGTTAAGGTCACAAGTGGGGGTCAGAGGTCAACAGAGCTTTTTTCCTGTCTGGTCCATAACTCTGCCATCCATGAAAACTTGGCACAAATGTTCCCCATGATGAGACAATCTGTCATGCGCAAAACCTGGATCCCTAGCTCAAAGGTCAAGGTCACAATTGAAGGTCAAAGTTTGATAGGTTTTTTCCTGTCTGGTCCAAAACTCTGTCATCCATCAAGGGATTACAATATTACTTGGCATAAATGTTCCCCATGAGGAGACGACGTGTCTTGTGCAACACCAGAACCCTAGCTTAAAGGTCAAGGTCACACTTGGAGATCAAATGTCAATAGGATTTTTTTCCTGTCCGGTCTATAACTTTGTCATGCAAAATAGGATTTAAAATCAGTTTGCACAAATATTCCCCTGGATGAGACAATGTGTCATGCACAAAACCCAGACCTTTAGGTGCAAAGTCAAGGCTACACTTGGAAGTCAAAGGCCAAAAGGGTTTTTTTCCTGTCCAGTCTGTAACTCAACAATCCTTAATGGGATTTTAATATTACTTGGCACAAATGTTAACCAGAATGAGACAAATTGTCATGCGCAAGAACCAGGTCCCTAGGTCTAAGATCAAGGTCACACTTAGAGGTCAAATGTCAAATTTAAGACTGATTTTGTCTGGAGCATTTCTTCTTCATGCATGGGGGCATTTTAATGTACTTTGGCATAAATGTTTACCACCAGGAGGCACCCTTGATCTTAGAATTATGTCCCTTTGTTAGTACTATAAATAAATTATATTGTAACTAATTTATTACTAGTCGTGGGGAGCGGTGTATGACTAAAGATGTTGTTTTTTGAGGTTTTAATTTAAGATGAAGATCAAATGAAGGTCAAGGTCATCTATAGATAACTCAGTTTGTAGGTCTTGCCACAAAGAGTGTTGAATGTGAGTATAAACTAAATTATGTGGGTTGTAGGACCAAGAAAGTTGTTTACTACTAAAGTTTCAAGTTTGAAGGTGAAGCTCAAATGAAGGTCAGTGTGATATATAGGTTAGATTGTAGATCTTTCCACAAGCATTGTTGAATGTGAATATGAACTTCATCAGGTTGTATGCAATCCGGTTCGTATGGACGGCTGAAGGTCAAGGTCAACTTAGTAGCTTAATTTCAGTCTTGACTCATAGCCAGTTTTGATCACTATATCAAACATATTGTTTATTAATGTTTAAACTTTAAAGGTGAAGGTCATATGAGGATCAAGGTCATTTATATATAGGTCAGTCTGTAGGTCTTGCCACAAAAATTGTTGAGTGTGAGTATGAGCTAAATAATTTCATCAATATGGGCTCTAGGCAATCTGGTTCCTATGGACAGATAAAAGTCAAGGTCATCTATATATATATAAGTTTGTAGGTCTTGCCACAAGATTTGATCAGTGTGAATATGCAGTAAATCGGGTCATTTATGAGGGCTGTAGGACCAAAAATGCTGTTTTTTTTAGGTTTTTAGTTTGAATATGAAGGTCAGATGAGCGTCAAGGTCATTTATATATAGGTCAGTTTGTAGGTCTTGCCACAAGGTTTGTTTGGTGTGAGTATGAACTAAATTGTGTCATTTATAAGGGCCATAGGACCAGAAATGCTGGTTTTTTTTAGGATGGTCATATGAGGGTCAAGGTCATCTGTATAGGAGTCAGTTTGCAGGTCTTGCCACAAGGATTGTTGAGTGTGATTATGAACTAAAAGGGCAATAAAAAATCTGGTTAATACAGACTGGCAGTTAAATCACTATATGCCCAGGGGCATAAAAATGGAAATGCTGGCAAAGTTGGGGAGGTTACCATTTATTAAGGAGAGGGTCCTTACTTGACTGTATGACATGCATTTTCCTTAAGAAGTGTGGAGTAAAAAAGAAGTTCATAGAATGTAGCTGATTTTATTCTCTGTTCTTTAATGTTTTGAGCTTAATCTTTATATTGTAAAATAATACTTGCCACTGAGTTCTATTTCTGTTTAATTTGAACAATAAATCATTAAATTTGAAACAGTGTATTAAACATATACAAAGTTGTTCTTTTGTGTGTAATATAAGACATTTATCATTGTAATATAAGACATTTATCATTAAATGTAAGTTAGACAGTAATTTTATAGTTTTAAACAATTGTGCTCCATTGTTGTTGTTTTTTTTTTCACTAAAAATAGTAATCCTGCAACTTTGTTTCTGTTTTTTTTTTCAAACATTACTTTTTAGGAACACAGGTTGGTGAAAAAGGGTGATTCTTTCTGTACATTTGAGATATTAAACTGATAAATAAGTTCCATAGAAACATCAGAAATTCTCTAAATCTAAACTGAATTATGTGAAAAGTTATCACTGCCCTCAGTTTTTATGCCCCCGAAGGGAGGCATATAGTTTTTGAACCGTCGGTCTGTCGGTCTGTCCGCATTTTTC
This sequence comes from Mercenaria mercenaria, assembly GCF_021730395.1. Classification (NCBI taxonomy): domain Eukaryota; kingdom Metazoa; phylum Mollusca; class Bivalvia; order Venerida; family Veneridae; genus Mercenaria; species Mercenaria mercenaria. The sequence continues at coordinate 11,072,052 of NC_069362.1, read as the reverse complement.
GTGTCCGGTCCATATCTTTGTCATCGATGGATGGATTTTCAAATAACTTGGCATGAATGTGTACCACAGTAAGACGACATGTCGCGCGCAAGACCCAGGTCCATACCTCAAAGGTCAAGGTCACACTTAGACATTTAAGGTTGTTGCATTGATGGGCATGTCCGGTCCATATCTTTGTCATCGATGGATGGATTTTCAAATAACTTGGCATGAATGTGTACCACAGTAAGACGACGTGTTGCGCGCAAGACCCAGGTCCGTACCTCAAAGGTCAAGGTCACACTTAGACATTAAGGGATAGTGCATTGATGGGCGTGTCCTGTCCATATCTTTGTCATTGATGGATGGATTTTCAAATAACTTGGCATGAATGTGTACCACAGTAAGACGACGTGTCGCGCGCAAGACCCAGGTCCGTATCTCAAAGGTCAAGGTCACACTTAGACATTAAGGGATAGTGCATTGATGGGCGTGTCCGGTCCATATCTTTGTCATCGATGGATGGATTTTCAAATAATTTGGCATGAATGTGTACCACAGTAAGACGACGTGTCATGCGCAAGACCCAGGTCCGTAGCTCAAAGGTCAAGGTCACACTTAGATGTTAAAGGTCTTTTTTCATGATAGTGCATTGATGGGCGTGTCCGGTCCATATCTTTGTCATTCATGCATGGATTTTAAAATAACTACGCATAAATGTGTGACACAGTAAGACGACGTGTCGCGCGCAAGACCCAGCTCCGTAGGTCAAAGGTCCTAAACTCGAACATCGGCCATAACTATTCATTTAAAGTGCCATCGGGGGCATGTGTCATCCTATGGAGACAGCTCTTGTTTTCAGGTGTATAATATATGAAACAGATTTTTGTGAAACTTTCAATTTTTACAGAAAGCTTTAAAACCACTCAGTCAGTGTCTAAGGCCCCTTTCAGAAAAGTTTCTGAAACAAATTAACAATTTTCTTATGAAGAGCATTGATTGAGATGATTCACTGTATATAAGTGTATGAAAAGATGGAATAATGAATTGTATCCAGGGAATTAACTGGTAAAACCTGTCGGAATTTGAGGGTATTTTGTATCGATTAAATCACAGAGAAAGACCTATTGATCATATAAACACAATAAGAAGTATTTTTTTGTTAATGAGAGAAAGCTTTTGAAATAAACGATGCTTGTCAATTTTGTCTCTATTTGTAAATGTTTGCAGAATGATATATGACACTACTTTTTGCCATATTTGAATTCACATTTTGTTTGAAAACAAAAGAAAGCGAAAACTATTGTACTTTTCATAGAGCAGTCTTAAGTTATGTGTAGCTTATTTAAGAATGAAATAAATTGTAAAATGGTATTTGGTTTATGGAGTATGAAAGTTATATTTTGATTAAACTAATTGGATAAAGTTTAATTTCCATGCTTTTATTTCTGGATAATGGTGTGAAAAATGTAGGACAGTTAATATTTACTAATAGTTTTAATTAATAAAATCTTTGCAACAAAGAAATTTGCTTTTTATCGATGAAAGTCTGGCAGTGTAAAAGATTTATAGTGTTATCGCAGACAAGAAAATATGGAGATTGAATAAGACTGCCAATTATTCAATGTTAGGATGATGTGAGACTTTATTTGGATTTATACCTTGAAAGCATAAAACTGATAAGTGTGAAATATGAAGTTATAATAGCGTGAAAAACAGAAAATTAAAAATGTTACTGATAAAAGTAAAACGTGGAGAATGAGGATTTAATAATAGCTTCAGTTTGGTTTTAAATCATTTAAAATGAAATAATTTTTTGGTAAAGATGAATTAATATTTTATAAAATGCAGTTATTGTCCCGGTCAAACATTATGAACAAAAACACATAAATTTTATTTAATTTTTTTTTGCATTGATGGAACTGAAAATTTTTAATGTATTCTCTTTGTTTTCTTTTTGAAGATATTTTTACTGCAATGTTCACATTTTATCTGTGTGCGTTAATGATTGTTCGACTTGCAAAAGTTGCCTTGATTTTCAATATTTTGCTTTCTCATTCTAAAATTCACCACCTAAAGATAACAGAATTTCATTACAGTTGGTGTAAATAAGTTTATTTACTATTAAATCATTTAGTTGGGTTGGCATAAGATTTTGTGTATTTGACTTAAACAGCTATTTTGTTGAGATATGAATTTATCGATTTTAAATTTTAGGCCAGTGAAATTGAAAAATTAAACATGGTCAGAATTTGACCACAAAATACTCAAGAATTAGCCCCAAAAAAATTCTCTTGAAAAAAGAAAGAAAAACATTTTTACTGGCAGTTGATATCAATCTATTCATTACCGGGTATTTATTATGTAAAAACTCAAACAAGTTTTCTTTGTCGATAGTGTTATTTTCTTGGTTACCAGTGCCTGTAAGTTTCTTGACAGACTATTTATTAAGTTGCATGTTTCAATAACATTAACCAACAAAGAGTGAAACAGTTGAAATTAATTATTTACAGAGTGTCCATTGATTTAATCACAGTTTATTTGTTAAATAAATTCTCCCACATCTGATATACTGCCACCGAGGGTATTGTTTCGTTTTATTGCCACTGTTCAATGTATAACAATATATCAGAGAAAAAAAACGTTTGAAATGAATTTGTTGTTGCAAGTTCAGGAACAAGAGAAAATTTAGAAATTCTCAAGAATTTGGAATAAACTTGGAATTCTGGGACACAAAATGAATTCTAAACAAAAAGTGTTGAAGTTTAACGAAGAAACAAAAGAGGAACAGAAACCTGCGTAAGTTGACGCAAATAATGATAAATATTGTGCTAAATTTTTTTAATGAATTTCATTAGAAAAGATATTATTTCATGATTTTATTGAAATAATATTGAAATAGCATTATTTTAAATACACCTAAATGCAGCAGTATATGAATCATAGGTAATCAAGAATTATTATCAAAAATATATGAGCCGTGCCATGGGAAAACCAACATAGTGGCTTTGCGACCAGCATGGAGCCAGACCAGCCTGCGCATCCGCGCAGTCTGGTCAGGCTCCATGCTGTTCGCTTTTAAAGCCTATTGGAATTGGAGAAACTGTTAGCGAATAGCATGGATCCTGACCAGACTGCGCGGATGCGCAGGCTGGTCTGGATCCATGCTGGTCGCATACCCACTATGTTGGTTTTCTCATGGCACGGCTCATATTTCAGTAAAGGCAAAGACATAATATAATTACTGCACAAACATAATTTATAAATCTATGCACCTTTATATCAAAATATGAAAAAAACTAACTGAAGAATAATATAATTTTTTTCTTACATTAACACTATGATGTTGTGATGTTATGTTGAATGACACTATGGTGTTGACTGGGTAACAGTATGCATACAAAATGTGTAAAATTTTGTTGAATATATTGAAAAAAAACATAAAATAAACAGGAAATAAATGTATGTTTTACATGTAAGGTGAAGTAAACTTCCACTGTGAATACCAAACTTATTGCATCATATTACAATCTTACATTCACTCAGCTGCAGGTGTCAAATAGAAAACTGTCATAACTGATATTAAATAAAAAAGTTACAACTGTTTTCAATTCATCCCTCAAATAGTGATATTGTTATGACCCCTTAAAAGAAGGAGGGGTATATTGATTTCATACCTGTCAAGACATACACATTGCGTGTCACACGCATTTTTGCCCTAGATCACGCTCACACACCTACTATTCAATGTCACAAGCATTTTTAAAAATAAAACAATCAAAATTAATGTTTTTTCGTGGAAAATCATTGAATCAAACTTGCTTGGGGACGTTAATAGGGTGTTTTCATACCGTTTCTTACCATATAGTACAGCTTTTACATTAACTGGTGCAACGTGCATTTTCTAACGCATAAATAAACATCTAACAAAGTAAATATGTAGGGAGATGATTCAAAAACAAGTCTATTTTGTGTTGAAAAAACTAAATTTTCAATGTGAGGGCGTCTCCGGCTTCGAGGGGGCTTCGTCTCCCAGACCCCACACGACGGCCAACTGCACCTTCGATCACACTTGTGGCCTTTGTAAAGCCTTGACAGCTATGTGTTTTGCAGATGTTGTTCTGTCAGTATGTAGGCTAATCGGTTCCCGGATGATAACTCAAGAACACTTGGGCCTAGGATCATGGGGGGGTTGTTTTTAACCAGCAAAGACCCCTATTGCTTTTGAGATCAGTTAGTGAAAAGTCAAGGTCACAGTGACCTGGAACAGTTAAGTGGTTTCTGGACGATACCTTGAGAACGCTTGGGCCTAGGATCATGAAACTTAATAGGGAGGTTGATCGTAACCATCAGATGACTCATATTGATTTTGAGATCAGTGGATCAATGGTTAAGGTCACATTGACCCAGAACAGTAGAACTTTTTTGCCAAATAACTAGAAAATGCTTTGGTCTAAGATCACATTTGATACTGAGGTCACCTATAACTGGTAGATGACCAATAATTATTGTTTTGAGGCCATTACCTCACACATTCAGTGCACAGTGACCAAATAATTTCTGTTCCTTGTGCGCAGTTACTGAATGCATCAAGGGGGGCATTTCGTGTTCTAAGAGCTCTTGTTTTATCTTAACTTGTGCAACCCTCTTGACTGAGGGAGTATAAGATTAAAATATCTTTGATATAATTATGGTTTTCGCAGTGAAAGATTTAGTAGAGCAAGATAAAATGTCTATCATTTGGTTATTTTAAACAATCTATAAGAACTTCTTTTGCAAGCATAGAGCACAACCAAGCAAAATAATAGCTCTGGCTTAAACAGAATACAGTATTACAGTAAAACTGATTTGACTTCACGGTCCCTGACAGCCAGAAAATATACCAACACAAGTACATCATGATTATACACTTTAAAGAAACTCAGATTAACCCTCACAAAAGCACACCACTCGAATTGGCCCTTAGCAAAACTGGCTTTTAAAAAATAACCATCAAATTACTACTGAGGAAAATAGCCTTTAGATAAACTGACCCTCAACTTGACCATCAGGAAAATAGCCTTTTAAAAAATGACCCTTAGATTGGCCCTTGGTAAAATAGTTTTTATCTGACTTGGTATGCTGATTGAATTTATCCAGTTTTCATTTGACATGAATATTCAAATTACTATTGCATTACTACTTGATGTGTGGATGTGTTTCAGTTTTGACAAAGATGAGAATGTCCGGTTGGAGGAGGAGATCAAGTTACACCATCTGGAACAGCTGATGAACCGGTTCAATAAACATAAACCGGAAGACATTCTCATACAAGCTGGAACCGGATTCTTCCCGGCAAAAACACAAGCAAGAACTCCGGGCCGTATGAATCTCCTGGAGTTTAAGCAGACAGTTTCAGAGGTACTTGCTTCAGATGAATATGATGACTACCTGGAGAAACTGTTTATGAAGGTATGTTACAACTTGTTTTACCTCCCACCAGATTCTAGCCCTTCCGTTGGTTGAGTAGTGTCACGTGGTTGCCCTCTATATTTCTATAGAGGGTCAGTGGGTGACCCTACAAGAGAATTGCAATTCACAATGGCGGAAATTTCATTTTCGATATAAAAATGATGGTAAAGTAAAAGTAATTACAAGAAATTTTGTAAATTTCATATAGGTAACTGCTGAAAAAAAAAAAATCTTCTTTAATTATGATTTAACGTCTCACTTTTTAGGTTGGCTATTCAATGAATGAGGTTTTGGGGTTTGTTACTGACCCTCTACAGAAATATTAGGGTCAGTAACAAACCCAGTAATTAATATTATTGTTAGGATGAAATTACTTCAAATTTATTGCAGAAGTTGGTATATTAATAGGTCAAAAAGTCCGCAGATTGCATGCCGATTCTAGACATTTTGCAGGAGGAAATATTCGCGATTTGACAAAAACTGAAATTTATTATAATGACTTGTCTTTGTGAATGTGGTAATTTACAATTTCTGATATTTCATGAATTAGTGAATTTCGTGAACATCTTCAGCGCGCAAAATTTTAAACTTATGCTGTATTCTTAAAAACAAAATTACTCTGCATGGGTCTGTGTCAAACTCTTGAACAAAAAAAAGGGCCTATATTATAATTCTATATAAATGTTTTTGTATCTTTCTGAATCTTATCATGATAATTGGATGTTGCAGTGATAAAGGGGTAAGAGGTCTGATAATAGACCAGATAACTCTATTGTGGCTGGTGACAAACCTAATGCATAATTTTTTTATGCCCCCGAAGGGAGGCATATAGTTTTTGAACCGTCTGTCGGTCTGTCGGTCTGTCAGTCTGTCGCAATTTTCGTGTCCGGTCCATATCTTTGTCATCGATGGATGGATTTTCAAATAACTTGGCATGAATGTGTACCACAGTAAGACGACGTGTCGCGTGCAAGACCCAGGTCCGTAGCTCAAAGGTCAAGGTCACACTTAGACGTTAAAGGTCATTTTTCATGATAGTGCATTGATGGGCGTGTCCGGTCCATATCTTTGTCATTCATGCATGGATTTTCAAATAACTTGGCATGAATGTGTGACACAGTAAGACGACGTGTCGCGCGCAAGACCCAGCTCCGTAGGTCAAAGGTCCTAAACTCTAACATCGGCCATAACTACTCATTCAAAGTGCCATTGGGGGCATATGTCATCCTATGGATACAGCTCTTGTTATAAGTTAAAATTGAGTATAAACAAAAATACATACTTACAGATTTATATTCTAGAGGTAGGAGGATTTGAGAATATCATTAATAACATCAGTGTCTTCAATTCTTGAGGTTAGGTTGTCTGTCTGTCCTGCTGTCCATCTGTCTGTTTGTCTGTCTTTAGACATAATCTTGCTCTCACCCCCTAGACACAATTTAATGAAACTTCATACTAGTGATCAGTAACAACAGTAGTTGTGCATGGTGCATGTTAGGTTCCTTTGGAAAAAAAATTGCAGAGTTATGGGACTTTGTTTGTTTTTTGTTACTATGCTATACACATATATAGAGTCTGCATATTTAATCTTGTGCACGCCTAATTTCCTGAACCTGTGTACAATTTAATGAATTTCATGGTTTCCAGACAATAACTCATGAAAGGCGTGACAGATTTAAATAATTTTTGGTACATAGGTGTAACATCATAAAATGCAGGCCAAGTTTTGCTTTGGCTACAAAACATCATTTTTACTCGATCCGGGATCAGTGTCGGCTTCAACGTCTTTCCACGTCCGCACCTTGGTTAAAGTTTTCATGCACTTTCTCTTCATCTCTGTAATTACTTGATGGATTTGTTTCAAACTTAAAATAGTTCTTTCTCATCATCACCCACATCATACGGCACAATAGCCATAAGTCTCACTCCAATATTTCTTAAATTATCTCCCTTTTTACTTAGAATTTCAGGTTAAAGTTTTAAAATAAATGTTCAACATCATCACTCACATCATATGACACAAGGGCTGTAACTCTTGCACCTATATTTCATGAATTATCTGCCCTTTTTACTTAGAACTTCAGGTTAAAGTTTTGGTTCATTTGCACTCTTATAATCTTAGTTATTACTAGGTGGATTTGATTCAAACATAAAATGGTTGTTACACCTTATCATCCACATCATATGGCCAAAGGTCCATAACTCTGGCACCAGTTTTTCATGAATTATGCCCCCTTGTACTTAGAATTTAAGGTTAATTTTGATGCATTTTCACTATATCTCTGTATTACAGAGAGGATTTGATTCAAACTTAAAATAATTGTTCAACATCATCACTCACATCATATGACACAAGGACCATAACTCTAGCACCATAAGTTAATGAATTATCTCCCCCTTTTACTTAGCATTTAAGTGTAATTTTGATACATGTCTAATTTTTCAACATCATCACTCACATCATATGACACATGGGCCTTAACTCTATTATATTATCTCCCCCTTTTACATAGAATTTCAAGTTAAAGTTTTGGGGCACTTTCACTCTATCTCAGTTACTACTCAAACTTAGTAGTTGTTCCACATCATCACCAACATCATATGACACAAGGTGTGTCACTCTTACACCAATATTTCATAAATTATGCCCCCTTTATGCTTAGAATTATACATATTTAAGGTTTTGATACACTTTATCTCTCTTATTACTTATTTACTTTTGACACAGACTCGAGCTATTTTCATATATCTTCACCCACATTGGAGTCACTAAACACTCCAGTGACAGCTCCAGCTTCCTCAGATTTGACAAGTTTCGCTATCCAGAATAAAAATATTTGAGCACGCTATGTCTGGTGACAGCTCTTGTTTGACAAAGTTATGGCCTCTTTCCAACTTAAAGTTTGCCAAAGTCATGGTTTCCAGACAATAACTAATGCAAGACTTGACAGCTGTAAATAATTTTTGGTACACGTACACAAGTGTAACCTCATGAAATACAGGTCAGGGTCGACTTTGGCTACAAACCACTATTTTTCAACGTAGTTTTGGCCCATTTCCAACTTAAAATTTGCCAAAACTCATGATTTCTGGACAATAACTCATGAAAGGCTTGACAGATTTAAATAATGTTTGGTTCACGTACACAGGTGTAACATCATAAAATACAGGTCAAGTTCAACTTCAGCTACAGTTATGGCCTCTTTACAACTTAATATTTGCCCTACTTCTGTGACAAGGCTGTAGTATGGGGGTATTATTTGTCACTTCTGTGACAGTTCTAGTTTTTTAAAAAATCATGAAAGGCGTACATTTAGGGAGGATTTGCATTGGAAAAATGGCCCTTGATTTTCAGAATATTCGGACGTTGATGGCAGCATGTAAAATTATTCTATTTTTTTTAGCTCACATGTCACAAAGTGACAAGGTGAGCTTTTGTGATCCCGCAGCATCCGTCTTCTGTCCTTCAGTCCGTGCGTAAACTTTTGCTTGTGACCACTCTAGAGGTCACATTTTTCATGGGATCTTTATGAAAGTTGGTCAGAATGTTCATCTTGATGATATCTAGGTCAAGTTTGAAACTGGGTTACGTGCGGCCAAAACTAGGTCAGTAGGTCTAAAAATAGAAAAACCTTGTGACCTCTCTAGAGGCCATACTTTTCAATGGATCTTCATGAAAGTTAGTCAGAATGTTTACCTTGATGATATCTAGGTCAAGTTTGAAACTGGGTCACGTGCCATCAAAAACTAGGTCAGTAGGTCAAATAATAAATAAACCTTGTGACCTCTCTAGAGGCCATATTTTTCATGGGATCTGTATGAAAGTTGGTCTGAATGTCCCATCTTGATGATATCTAGGTCAAGTTTGAAACTGGGTTACGTGCGGTCCAAAACTAGGTCAGTAGATCTAAAAATAGAAAAACATTTTGACCTCTCTAGAGGCCACATTTTTCAATGGATCTTCATGAAAATTGGTCTGAATGTTCCCCTTGATGATATCTAGGTAAAATTTGAGACTGGGTCAAGTGCGGTCAAAAACTAGGTCATTAAGTCAGATAATAGAAAAATCTTGAGACCTCTCTAGAGGCCATATTTTTCATGAGATCTTCATGAAAATTGGTCAGAATTTTCATCTTGATGATATCTAGGTCATTTTCAAAACTGGGTCACATGAGCTTAAAAAGTAGGTCACTATGTCAAATAATAGAAAAAACGGCATCATACTCAGTTCAAAACTGGGTCATGTGGGGACAGGTGAGCGATTCAGGACCATCATTGTCCTCTTGTTTTATCTTGTTGTCCAGTGTAATAAAATGTCACACAAAGCATGAAAATCTAAAAAACTAAATCCCTAGTATAAATATTTTCATCATTTTAAGCACATCAGTTGATAGGGAGTTTTTATTTCTTCTGCTCTCAACAGATGACAAACAGTGCATAATTTTGTGACTGAAAGCTGCCAAAAAACAAATTTTGAAAATAAATATTCAATTATTTTGCGTTTTTTCAAATACAAAATGGCAAAATTGTCTGTACCTTTGGTTATTTGGGAAAAAAAAAATTTAATTATCTTAAATTTTCAAGTTTTAGGCACATCTTATTATTAGATAAGCTACCTATTTAACATGCTGTCATTAAAGTTCTGTGCTTTTAATTTTATTAAAAAAAAACAGCAGATAAAGCAAGTACAGAATGTGCATAAAAATACTTCTTTCAATGTTGCACATGAAGTTAAAGTCAGAGCCATAAAGGGAGGTAATAAAAAATGGACTCAATAATTATTTCTGCAATGTTTTAAATTAGATAATTAAACCCATGACAAATATATGAAATAATGATAACTGAATATAGGAAAAATCTCACTTTATATGTCTGTAACAAAAAATGTGGCAGCCACATTATAACCAAAGCCATTGTGACCTGATCTTTAACATAAACCTACATACAGTTTTGATTGCAGTTAGATCTGTTAAATTGAAACGATAATATCTAATGAATCTTATTTGTTCTTGGACATCTGACATGTGACCTTTCATATGCACACACCTATTTTCAGCCTAGCTTCACCACTGCTTTTTCATTAATATACAATCACACCTTTATTGCTTTCACCCCTAGAATTATGTTCTGCTAAAGAGAAGACAGTTCTGAAATGAAGAGGCTAAGTTTATGCACAAAGTATGGCTTTTAGTAAAAATGTTTGTTTCCTTCCTTTTCAGCTTGACTCGTCAGCCAGCGGGTATGTTGACTGGAATGAGTTTTGTACATACCTTCTTCTGTTGTATAGGGAGAATGACTACATGCGAACAAAACGGGAAATCCCCTTCCTCGTTGAACCTAAAATTAGACATATTGTTCAGAACAGGGTAAGAGAACACAACTAGAATTCCACTTAAGGCAGCAGACCCATAATGACACTTGGCAGTTTCCATACGAGCCGCGCCATGAGAAAACCAACACAGTGCGTTTGCGACCAGCATGGATCCAGACCAGTCTGTGCATCTGCACAGTCTGGTCTAGATCCATGCTGTTCGCTAACAGTTTCTCTAACTGCAATAGGCTTTGAAAGTGAACAGCATGGATCCTTACCAGACTGCCCGGATGCGCAGGCTGGTTTGGATCCATGCTGGTTGCAAATGCACTATGTTGGTTTTCTCATTGCATGGCTTGTATGGTTATGTAATCTTGTTTGGCATTTTGGCACTCTTCAAACAGACATATTGGCATATAATCATGCTTTTAAAAGTCTGAAGAATTCTGAAATCGCAATATGGAGAATATGTAATATACCAATTTTTATTACTGGTTCACTACCTTAAGCTTGGGCAAAGACAATGTGAGCACTACCTTAAGTTTGGGCAAAGACAATGTGAGTGCTACCTTAAGCTTGGGCAAAGACAATGTTAGCAGTACCTTAAGCTTGGGCAAAGACAATGTGAGCGCTACCTTAAGCTTGGGCAAAGACAATGTGAGCACTACCTTAAGCTTGGGCAAAGGCAATATGAGCATTACCTTAAGCTTGGGCAAAGACAATGTGAGCAGTACCTTAAGCTTGGGCAGAGACAATGTGAGCAGTACCTTAAGCTTGGCCAAAGGCAATGTGAGCACTACCTTAAGCTTGGGCAAAGGCAATGTGAGTGGAGTTGTACATTCCATTATCTCTCATGAACAGACTCAGTCAAGATCAAGTCTGCTATTATTTTTCTTGGGTGCATGCTAATAACTACTGCTTCCAAAGAATCCTTATAGAGTTTATTACCATAATTTTGTATGATTCAGAAGTAGGTTTTGGAGATAAATTTAGTAACTTTCGAGTTGGTTTCCTTAAAAAGCCAAAGTTAGTATCATATCAGGAAGTATGTTAAAGAATCCAGCAGAGATTGAACCCCCAACTTCTTTAGATAGCAGTAAACACGGAGCATTTCCACGTAACTTGTTCACTATGTCTTCTACCTTTTTTCATTGCATGCAGGCACGAGATGGAGATAATTTATAGGAATCTTTGTCTTAAAAAAAACTAACACTCCTCAAACAGGAAACAACAGTGTTTTGTTTTATTTAAATACATTTAGTTTTGAGCATAGTTTGAATAGTTCAAAGTAACTGTGTTCATTACTGTACTTAAAATCACCATTATTTATTTGACATGTTGATATAGATTTATTGAACTTTGCAAAAAAATACAAACAATTTTACATCATTTCCATAATTGTACAGGTGCCACTAGCATTGTTATATCAGAAAGACTTACAGGAAAAGTGTTTTATGTCAGTGCCCCAATTATTCAATTATAAACAAATGATCTTTGTTTAAGATAGGCAAGTGTACAGTGACATTTTCATGTAGCGCTTTAAAAGGTGCCACAATTACCATTATGTTAAAAGCTTTGTTCTTTGAGCGATTGATTTTCTGTATAATTTGACACCTGTTGAAATTTCTTTTGATGTTATTGAGGCCTGTCTTGTGTCTCTATTGAACCAAAGAATACTGTAATAAGTATATTTTTCACTTAAACGTGTCGATTGCTGATATGCAGTAGAAACCAGGGGTCATGAGTTTGAGCCCCAGCTCCTCTGACTAAGAATTACAAACATTGGGATAAGAGTCACGTTTTTGGTTCTTCACACCTTGCATTCTAAAGAACCTGGAAACCTTCTTGTATTGGAGTGTCTTCTGTATCTATATTCTCTGGCTAACTTTCCTCCGGAGGAGTCACCTATATGGGCTAAAGGCGGTGACTATTGATAAGCTTACAAGCAAACAGGAAGGCAATAAGGGTGAAATGTGCTAAGCTGTTTGTACTAATGCTTCATTCTTCAGTCAGTCCGTGATGCATTACTGGGTTTTCTATATGTCTGAATGATAACATTCTTTAAAAGCACTTTCAAAATATGTCATCTTTGTTCAGAGTTTGTATTTATTTTTAGCTTGAATAGCTATTCTACACACCCGAGCGTCGGCATTGGTGTCAGCGTCGGCGTTACGCCTTGGTTAAGTTTTTGCATGCAAGTACATACAGCTATCATTTAAAGGCATATAGCTTTGAAACTTATTTTTTCCTTTTCTAGGTCAATTACCAACCTCACTGGGTCAAGTTCCATAACTCTGACATGCATTTTGAGCAAATTATGCCCCCTTTTGGACTTCTGGTTAAAGTTTTACATGCAAGTAACTATCTCCAAAACTAATGCAGATATTGAATTGAAACTTCACATGTATCTTTGCGGTTATGAAACTACTTGATAGCATCAAGTCCCATAACTCTGATATGCATTTTGGTCAAACTATGTCCCCTTTTGAACTTAAAAGTCTTTTGATATTTAACATTTTTGGTAATATTTTCCTGCTTCTGGGACAATATTTCGAATAGTCAAGCTTGGCTGTCTTACGGACAGCTCTTGTTTAATCTGACACAAAGAAAAAGTGCATTATGCTGCATGTGTTATAAAAAAGTAGCTTTTTATAGGATAAACTTAGGAAGATAGGACCCTTATAACTGACATAAAACTGAAGTAACTAATATTATTTGTACTCAAAAACCAATTGTATTCAATGAATTTTAGAGGACAAAATATTGAGCTATTTTGAACATTGAATTTCAAAGAAAAAGTATCATTATAAAAAATTGTTCCTGAATTGTTTGTGGACCTAGATTTTTATCAGTTAGCGGAAATTTATAGGTCTCACAAAATTATAAGAAAATATGTTCATAATTGATCACAAAATAAGCTGCAGTTAATTAACTATTGTTATAATGTATGTTAACTAGACAACTGCATACCAGTTGAGTTATTGAATATTAATGTTCTATTACAGCAAGAACAGACCACAAAGATAGTTGCAGTTGATGGACCAACACGATATGTTACAGTTAGCAGGGTAAGGTACCACTACAGTAAAGCAGTTATTGTTCAAAGTCACAAGGGGACAAACAACATGCTCCAGTTAGCCAGGCTTTAAAGTAATCCAAAGATAGAAAAGATAAAGAAAAATGTGTGGCGAGCACATAAATAGCTAAGTACACCCCTTGTGTTCTAGCCGTCAATGCTGGAGTCATCCATGCTCGAGCGAGCTCTGTATCACTGTATTTTACTAAACTTAATGACTTTCAGTCAAGTTCTCATTTCCAAAGTTTTTAAAAGTTTGAAGACCTGTCTAAGAATGTTGTCTTCCTACTGGTCAGTTTCAAGATTGTCCTCAGATGCAGCCAATCAAAGAAGCAGTTTTGAGACTGGTCTCCAAACTTGGTTTTATAACTTTGACCCTTGTTATAAGATCAATATAAAGAGAGAATTACAATGCCAGTCTAGAAGTCAGTAGTTTCTGTCTCTTTCTGATGAAAATACCTGTGGAAGAATTCTTGGTCCTCTGCTCCTGACTTTGTTATAAGGAAATTTTTCATTTTATAAGTCAGTGAGAAGGTGGTGAATATGGCTGTCGTCTCCTCAATCCCCAAATTCCTTACCAAGGCATGAGTTCTGGTCAGAAATCCAGGGAGGAGTCATTGAATTTAACCCTTATAATGCTGGACACGATTGATTCTGCCTTTGAGACCAGTGTAGATCATGATCAGACTGCACAGAATTGATGTAAAGTCTGATCAAGATCTGCACTGTTCGCTCTTCAGTTTGTATCTTTTAGGAAAACACCCCTTTTAACAGTTAATGGTACTGTCCAAATTGAAAGACCGACAAGTTCATAATAGAAATTTAGAAGGGTAAAGGTTAATTGACAAATTAGTCGTGAGAAATTCCTCTACAAATGAATGTGAAATAAGTAGGTATAAATTAGAAATATTTATATCAAAAGTTTTTTGGAGGGTTATGTTGGAAAAAGTTTAAGATGGATTCTTTGGCTTCAGTGGTAGGTAACTCTTGGAAATACAAAAGTATTTTCATCTTCAGGAAGGTGCAATAAGTGTATGGTATCCCAGCATGCAGTATGACAAATATTATGTAATCAGTGACAATGAGGAGGACACGAGTCAGAAACGAAGGTTCAAAATGTGGGTTACAGATGCCATCTTTATGCCAAACTGCCATAAGATAGCTATAGCTTCAACTAGCAGAGATATAAGATTCTTCGATACTTCAACTGCTCAATATTTTGAAGAATATCACTTATTTGGTAAGAGTTAAGAAAATGTGGTTTTGTATTTTTTGCTTTTTCATGCCTAGGATACCTGAAGAACAATTTATTTTTTGAAGTTCAGGTCAAATGTCTGGATTCTTTGTCTAAACAAATAACATGTTACTTTAAGCAAGGAGTGATTAAATTACATTTTTGTGCCCCCTTCAAATTTTTTTTATCGGGGTGGGAGTTGGAGGGGGGGCACTTACAGTTGCACTTGTCCATCTGTCCATCAAAATTTGTGTCATGCATATCTCAAAAAATATTTGACTCAGAGTCATCAAACCTCAAAGGGTTGTCTTTCAGCATGTGAAGTTGTGCACCTGGTATTTTAATTTGGATTTTATACTGCCAGACCAGAGTTATGGCTCTTTACTTAGTCAAAAGTATGCATAAAAAGGGTCTAAATGTTTGTGTCGCATATATCTTAATTAAAAAGAATTTGACTAAGGTTTATGAATTGTCAAGCATGTGATTTTTGTGCACCTGAGTTTTGTTTTTGATTTCACTCTGCAAGAACAGAGTTATGGCCCTGGACTTAAACAAAAATATTATTAAGGGCACAAAAGTTTGTGTTCCATTTATCTAAAAAAGTATTTGAACTAGAGTCCTTAAACATTAGAGAATAGTTATATAGCATTTGTGTTACTAGTGTTCTGTTTGGGATGTCAGTCAGCCAGACCAGATATGGTCCTTGACTTAGTTAAAAATACACATAAAGTGCTTAAAAGTTTATGTTGCTTATATCTTAAAAATATATTTCACGTAGAGTCATGAAACCATGTACAATGACAGAAAGGGGTACACCAGTGTCCAATGGACACACATCTAACTTTCTTATAGATGATATGTAAAATACCTCTGCTATATAGCTGTTATAATTATATGCAAAAACATACAAAAATTACGAATGTTTCGATTTAATAGCACTATATTCACTGTCTTTAAGGTAGCTATGTTTCTTTATTCTCAAAACACATAACATGCAGTCATAGCCAGAATTATGGCAGTAGTATAATTATATTTTTATATTTTCAGCCTTGCCAGATGTCCCGTATTGTTTCGACTATTGGTATGACAAACGAAACCCAAACTCTGAATCCCTTCTCATCTTTGGCAATGATACAGGGGCTATCAATCTAATGTATTTTAGTAAACCAGTCACACAGCTCTTTGATATTCCCTTCAAAAGTGATGGTGGTGCTCATAAAATCTTTATGCAGGTAGTAAAATTTTAAATATTTTGAGGAAAATTTTTAAACAGATTGTATAATTTAATACCTAATAATGCACCATTTATACTTTAATGAAGAAAAAAGTAACCAAAACATACATCTCAGGTATATAAAAAACCGTAATTTTAAAAATATTACTTTTTATTGACTCATCCAAAGTACTCCCAAATCCAAAATATTTATGAACTTTGAACAATGTTTTAAACTAATTACTGGTAAGAATTTGTAAATATCTGAAAGAAGCATTACGCTGTATTAAAGAAAAGCAGATGTATAATGTCTTCCTCTCCAGAATTTTATATATATGAAAACTTTGTGATACTATTTTGTCCAGTTTCTGCTTACCCATAATTATATATCATTAACCAAAGGCAAACAGCCATTCCAGGTATATTATGCTTTTCTTTATGCTTCTTTATATACATATTGTTATTTTCTTCTAGCATTAGGACAATGAAAAATCATTTAAATATCAAAAAAGACCTTGATTATTAAAAAAAAAAAGATTTATTTTCTCCATTTTTAGCTCACCTGTCACAAAGTGACAAGGTGAGCTTTTGTGATTGCGCGGCATCCGTCGTCCGTGCGTCCGTAAACTTTTGCTTGTGACCACTCTAGAGGTCACATTTTTTGTGGGACCTTTATGAAAGTTGGTCAGAATGTTCATCTTGATGATAGCTAGATCAAGTTCGAAACTAGGTCACGTGCCATCAAAAACTAGGTCAGTAGGTCTAAAAATAGAAAAAGCTTGTGACCTCTCTAGAGGCCATATATTTCATAAGATCTTCATGAAAATTGGTCAGAATGTTCACCTTGATGATATCTAAGTCAAGTTTGAAACTGGGTCACGTGCCATCAAAACTAGGTCAGTAGGTCTAAAAATAGAAAAACCTCGTGACCTCTCTAGAGGCCGTATATTTCACAAGATCTTCATGAAAATTGGTCAGAACGTTCACCTTGATGATACCTAGATCAAAGTAGAAAGTGGGTCACGTGCCTTCAAGAACTAGGTCCGTAGGTCAAATAATAGAAAAACCTTGTGACCTCTCTAAAGGCCATATTTTTCAAGGGATCTGTATGAAAGTTGGTCCGAAAGTTCATCTTGATGATATCTAGGTCAGGTTTGAAAGTGGGTTACGTGCCTTTAAAAACTAGGTCAGTAGGTCAAACAATAGAAAAACCTTGTGACCTCTCTAAAGGCCATATTTTTCATGGGATCTGTATGAAAGTTGGTCGAATGTTCATCTTGATGATATCTAGTTCAATTTTGAAACAGGGTCATGTGCGGTCAAAAACTAGGTCAGTAGGTCTAAAAATAGAAAAACCTTGTGACCTCTCTAGAGGCCATACTTGTGAATGGATCTCCATAAAAATTGGTCAGAATGTTCATCTTGATGATATCTAGGTCAAGTTGGAAAGTGGGTCACGTGCCATCAAAATGTAGGTCAATAGGTCAAATAATGAAAAAACGTTGTGACCTCTCTAGAGGCCATATTTTTCATGGGATCTGTATGAAAGTTGGTTTGAATGTTTATCTTGATGATATCTAGGTCAAGTTTGAAACTGGGTCGACTGCAATCAAAAACTAGGTCAGTAGGTGTTAAAATAGAAAAACCGTGTGACCTCTCTAGAGGCCATACCCTTGAATGGATCTTCATGAAAACTGGTCAGAATGTTCACCTTGATGATATCTAAATCAAGTTTGAAACTGGGTCACGTGCCATAAAAAACTAGGTCAGTAGGTCAAATAATAAAAGAACCTTGTGACCTCTCTAGAGGCCATACTTTTCATGGGATCTGTATGAAAGTTGGTCTGAATGTTCATCTTGATGATATCTAGGTCAAGTTTGAAACAGGGTCATGTGCAGTCAAAAACTAGGTCAGTAGGTCTAAAAATAGAAAAACCTTGTGACCTCTCTAGAGGCCATATTTTTCATGGGATCTGTATGAAAGTTGTCTGAATGTTTATCTTGATGATATATAGGTCAAGTTTGAAACTGGGTCAACTGCGATCAAAAACTAGGTCAGTAGGTCTTAAAATAGAAAAACCTTGTGACTTCTCTAGAGGCCATACCCTTGAATGGATCTTCATGAAAATTGGTCAGAATGTTCATCTTGATGATATCTATGTCAAGTTTGAAACTGGGTCACGTGCCATAAAAAACAAGGTCAACAGGTCAAATAATAAAAAACCTTGTGACCTCTCTAGAGGCCATACTTTTCATGGGATCTGTATGAAAGTTGGTCTGAATGTTCATCTTGATGATATGTAGGTCAAGTTTGAAACTGGGTCAGCTGCGGTCAAAAACTAGGTCAGTAGGTCTAAAATTAGAAAAATCTTTTGACCTCTCTAGAGGCCATATTTTTCAATGGATCTTCATGAAAATTGACCTGAATGTTCACCTTGATGATATCTAGGTCAGTTTTGAAACTGGGTCACGTGCGGTCAAAAACTAGGCCAGTAGGTATAAAAATAGAAAAACCTTGTGACCTCTCTAGAGGCCATATTTTTCACGAGATCTTCATGAAAATTAGTGAGAATGTTCAGCTTGATGATACCTAGGTAAAGTTCAAAACAGAATCACGTACCTTTGAAAACTAGGTCAATAGGTCAAGTAATAGAAAAACCTTGTGACCTCTTTAGAGACCATATTTTTCAATGGATCTTCATGAAAATTGGTCAGAATTTTTATCTTGATAATATCTAGGTCAAGTTCAAAACTGGGTCACATGAGCTCAAAAACTAGGTCTAGGTCACTATGTCAAATAATAGAAGAAACGACGTAATACTCAAAACTTGGTCATGTGGGAACAGGTGAGCGATTCAGGACCATCATGGTCCTCTTGTCTGTTTATGAAGAAAGCCTTGTCAGTTGTTTGTTATATTGTAAAGTAATCACAAAATGCTTTGATGGAAACATTTGTTTTAGAATTTAGATCAACATTCCAAGTGTATTCGTCACACTGTGATACCGGATGTACATCCAGAACTTATTCGTCAAGTGCAGTATATACCGGACAATAACATGATCATATCGTCGTGTGCCAACCCGAGTAAATCTATGATCATCTCTGACATCAAATGTCTCAAGAAAAGTTATGTGTTCAAAATTGACAAGGTAAGTATCATGTTTTTAGTGCTATTACTACTCAAAGCTGAAAAAACCTTGCATTTGAATTATACAAGAGTGAAGAAAGGTTTTGAGTCCTACAGAAACACATCTGGTTTGCTTGTAACTCATTTCCCATTAACCCTTACCCTACTAAATTTCTATAATGAACTTGTCCATCTTTCAGTTTGGACATTATTTGTTAAAAGGGGCACATAACAAGAAGATACTGACTGAATGGCGAACAGTGCAGGTCATGATCAGACTGAACAGATGTGCAGGCTGATCATGATTTGCACTGGCTACAAAGGAAGAGTCAGTCGATCGTGTCCAGCATGGTAAGGGTTAAGAATGATTGCATTATGTGTCTGTACATAAATGTAGGTATAGTGGACGCAACTTGACCCCGATGGTTGACCTTTGTATTATAATACATAATTAGATACAACCTATTATTGAAAAGGAGTGTACCTAAAACTCTTCAGCTCTTTGCATTCGTAAATTTAAAATTGACGGCAACCCTAGGCACCCCATATTTCTACAATGAAATAATCGATATGAATAATCAGCCTAAGCAAGCAACCTTTTTTTTTTTTAAATACATGTAGGTGAAAGACTTCCGGTCAAAAGCAGTTATAAGAAAGTTTTTGCATCTTTTTGGATGGAAATAATCCTTTTTGTATCACAAGTGCCATATCCAGTGGTACACAGATTAAATGCATGTTTCAAGTGGACCTGTTATGACAATAACTTCTGTAAGATTAAATTTTCTGTGATTTTGGCATTTTCCAGTTGTCACTGAAACCATTTCTCATGAAAAAATACATTTACTGTCAAAGAATTGTGAAATAACAGCCGAGAATATTATAATCACATGGAATGTGCCTGATGTCGTTGGGGGTTCACTACCTTAATTTCCAATTTTAGATGCAAGTAATTTTTGTAATTTTTCAGGGTGTAGAATGTTTTGACTTCAGTAAGAAGTTGAACATCCTTGTCACAGGAAGTCTTGATCACTGTATACGACTCTGGAACCCATATGTAACCTCTAAACCAATGGCAGTACTCGAAGGTCATGGTACAGGGGTTATAGGGGTCAAAATACATGAAGGGCTGTTGCAGGTGTTTAGTTATTCAAAGGATGCTGTAAGTTTTTTTCATGAATGTTCTATTTTGTTGACTTTTCTGATTGGCCTAGCTATTTCAAAAGCACTCATGTATATGCTGTGACGAAGCTACAGTGAGACACGTTGAGATAATTGCTGCGGTGTAATTTGCGAATAGTCACTAATAAGAACTGTTTTTTTAGGAAAAGACATATATTGGTTAAGAACATTATGAATATTGTATGTATTTCTGTCGTGTTTGAGTTCTATTTGGAGAATATATTGTAAGAGACATTTATTGCCCTGCAGTGTTAAAACAACATTAATGAAACATAATAATAGTTTATAACAGAAACAATGGAAGAAGAGGTGACAACATGTAACACATTTGGTAAATTGAATGGTTTATCTATTGAAACTACTGGTTTCGGTCTCCAGTTATAAAACCTTCTTTAGGTTAACAATAATTTGCCAAAATAATTGATGATTAGTATTTAAACATGCATTCTCAACTTTTGTGTTATATCTGAAGAGTAAAAAGATGAAATAAATATTGATTTTGCATTTTTCCAGGTGGTCAAAGTCTGGGATATCAAAGAACATGCCATATTACAAACAGTAGTGCTCAAGTTTCCAAGTAGTATACACGGACGTATGCCGGAACATGGACAGTTTCCTATCCATCTACAGCCATCACCTCAGAGTTCTCTACTGGTCACGTGCAATGATTATATAGGACTGTTAAAATTAGGTCGCACGAGTATACCTAGAAGTGAAACTATAAATACTCATGATACGCAATTATGTTGTGCCATATATAACCCAGTATTTAAACAGGTACAAGTATAAGCATCACTTTTATACTTTTTTTCATTTGACAAATACAGTCAAACCTATATTTGGCAGCAAGCCAAGGGAGCAATATAAGTGTGACTGCTTAAGGCAGGTGACTGCTTATGTAAGATTGAAATTAGAACAAAACTTTCATTTTCAAAGTTCACTAACTGGCTGCTTAAAGCAAATTGTTGCATGATACAGCTGACCATCCAAGCAGGTTCTGTTGTATAAAATCAAACATGTTAATTTGTGGGGAAATGCAAAGTGACTTTAAAAAATTAATCGAGCAGTTTAAATGAAATATATGTACAAAGAATCTTTAGATGCCCCCAAATATCCCAAAATAACCCCCAGTACAGCTGCTTTTTGCAAGAATGTGCCAAAGTAGAAAAAAAATAAAAGCTAAAATCTTCCAACTCTGATTTCCTCTTTTTAATTAACCAGGTTTTCAACGAAAACCTGAGTTATTAGATTGGGGTATGTCTTTGGTCGGGCGGGCGGCGGCGTCAAACTGGTGTTTCCGGTCAATAACTTTTGTTTCGGTAAAGATATTTGAATAAAACTTGGTATGTTTGTAGCTTATATCAAGACAAAGGCTGGGATTGATTTTGGGGTTTCTGGGGTCAAGGTCAAGGTCACTGTTACTTAAAATAGAAAAAGGGTTTCCGGTCAATAACTTAACTTAGGAATGAGCTATCTTGATGAAACTTGGTGTATAGAAAACTTATATAAAGTTGTAGCTTGGGATTGATTTTGGGGTTTCTGGGATCAAGGTCAAGGTCATTGTTACTAAAAATAGGGTTAGGTTAGGGTTAGGGTTAGGGTTTAGGGTTAGGGTTAGGGTTAGGGTTGTGCTTTAAAGTGGTGCACTGTGATTCAGTATCCTTTTTTATTCTTATGAAAAGTGTTGAAAACCTGGTTTCGTGGCATTGCCGCGTTTCTTGTTTCGTTTTTTTAAATGTTTACTTTTCTTGACTTGAGCATTGAAGAAAAAAAATATTTTGCTTGAGTGTTTAAAAATCATGTTTTTATTAGCTCACCTGTCACGAAGTGACAAGGTGAGCTTTTGTGATCGCGCAGCGTCCGTCGTCCGTGCGTGCATAAGCTTTTCCTTGTGATATCTCTAGAGGTCACAGTTTTCATGGGATCTTTATGAAAATGGGTCAGAATGTTCATCTTGGTAAATTCTAGGTCAAGTTCGAAACTGGGTCATGTGCGGCCAAAAAGTAGGTCAGTAGGTCTAAAAATAGAAAAACATTGTGACCTCTCTAGAGGCCATATTTTTCATGGGATCTGTATGAAAGTTGGTCAGAATGTTCACCTTGATGATATCTAGGTCAGGTTTGAAACTGGGTCACGTGCCATCAAAAACTAGGTCAGTAGGTCAAATAATAGAAAAACCTTGTGACCTCTCTAAAGGCCATATTTTTCATGGGATCTGTATGAAAGTTGGTCTGAATGTTCATCTTGATGATATCTAGGTCAAGTTCGAAACTGGGTCACGTGCGGTCAAAAACTAGGTCAGTAAGTCTAAAAATAGAAAAACCTTATGACCTCTCTAGAGGCCATATATTTCAGGAGATCTTCATGAAAATTGGTCAGAATGTTCATCTTGATGATATCTAGGTCAATTTCAAAAGTGGGTCACATGCCATCAAAAACTAGGTCAGTAGGTCAAATAATAGAAAAACCTTGTGACCTCTCTAGAGGCCATATTTTTTATGGGATATGTATGAAAGTTGGTCTGAATGTTCATCTTGATGATATCTAGGTCAAGTTTGAAACAGGGTCATGTGCGGTCAAAAACTAGGTCAGTAGGTCTAAAAATAGAAAAACCTTTGTGACCTCTCTAGAGGCCATACTTGTGAATGGATCTCCATAAAAATTGGTTAGAATGTTCATCTTGATGATATCTAGGTCAAGTTCGAAAGTGGGTCACGTGCCATCAAAAAGTAGGTCAGTAGGTCAAATAATGAAAAAATGTTGTGACCTCTCTAAAGGCCATATTTTTCATGGGATCTGTATGAAAGTTGGTCAGAATGTTTATCTTGATGATATATAGGTCAAGTTTGAAACTGGGTCAACTGCGATCAAAAACTAGGTCAGTAGGTCTTGAAATAGAGAAACCTTGTGACCTCTCTAGAGGCCATACCCTTGAATGGATCTTCATGAAAATTGGTCAGAATGTTCACCTTGATGATATCTAGGTCAGGTTTGAATCTGGGTCACGTGCCTTAAAAAACTAGGTCAGTAGGTCAAATAATAAAAAAACCTTGTGACCTCTCTAGAGGCCATACTTTTCATGGGATCTGTATGAAAGTTGGTCTGAATGTTCATCTTGATGATATCTAGGTGAGGTTTGAAACTGGGTCAACTGCGGTCAAAAACTAGGTCAGTAGGTCTAAAATTATTAAAATTTTTTGACCTCTCTAGAGGCAAATTTTTCAATGGATCTTCATGAAAATTGATCTGAATGTTCACCTTGATGATATCCAGGTCAGTTTCAAAGCTGGGTCACGTGCGGTCAAAAACTAGGCCAGTAGGTATAAAAATAGAAAAACCTTGTGACCTCTCTAGAGGCCATATTTTTCATGAGATCTTCATGAAAATTATTGAGAATGTTCACCTAGATGATATCTAGGTAAAATTCAAAACAGGGTCACATACCTTCGAAAACTAGGTCAATAGGTCAAATAATAGAAAAACCTTGTGACCTCTCTAGAGATCATATTTTTCAATGGATCTTCATGAAAATTGGTCAGAATTTTTATCTTGATAATATCTAGGTCAAATTCAAAACTGGGTCACATGAGCTCAAAAACTAGGTCACTATGTCAAATAATGGAAAAAATGACGTCATACCCAAAACTGGGTCATGTGGGAAGAGGTGAGCGATTCAGGACCATCATGGTCCTCTTGTTCATTTACACCTCCTATTTTGAGCCAATGTAGACATCATACTAGGGGTATTTTCTGTTGCACTTTTCGGAGTGATTAAGGAGTATACAATATGGAATCTTTCTATTTTCTACCAGTTGAAGGTCTTACTTTCTATAACTGTTCGTTTGTTTGGTTTTTTTTTTGCATTTTCTTGGATTTTCATATTTTCAAGTTTTGGGCAAGTGTGGGCCAAACATACATATGAATTTTTTCAGCATGCTTAATTATCCCAACAAAAATCCTTTAAATGTCTGTCTGTATTACAGGTAGCAACAGGATGTGATTCCTCAGTTATTGCATTATGGGATATTGAGACAGGAAATAAGTCAGTGGTTTTCTCCAATGCTCATGGTGAGGAAGAAATCACGTGCATGACCTTTGACACAGCCTATAGGAGGTTGTTCTCAGGGGCAAGAAATGGAACTATAAAGGTTAGTAGTGTCTATTATGAATTATACTTATGTTTTGTGTAAACAATATGTACTGTACTATAGCCTAGTGTTTGGAGTACAAAAGTTTAATCCTCCTGCAAATCCTGCAACTGCTTGTCTTTGATGATTTGACTGAATGGTGCTTACAAAATATGCTGGAAAAATCTCTCTTACAGGAAAATTCCTAAAATTTATTGTAAGGATAGTAAAATAAGGTACCAAAAATTGGTTCTGTTTCAGATTTATGTGAGCTTTAGATATTTTTACCAGTGCTACAGTTTTGTAGTAAAAATTCATTTATCTATCATTATAGACGTATTTTATCTGTGTATCAGACTGGTATTTCTTCTTAAATCTAAGAAATAGGTTTAGGAGAGAAGAACAAAAACTGAGGCTAAATATTCTAGACTGTGGGACGTAATTTTGGTACACTTCTAAAACATCTTAAATACTATTTTCACTTATCTTAAATAAATTATAAAAGACCTTTTGAGTGATGCATGATTGCAGGATTAGAAAGAAAACAACTGGATTTTATTAATAAAAATAATGTTTATATCCATATAACTTAGGTGTGGAACTTCCAGAATGGCCACAATCTGCACAAACTGGAAGCTGTAGCAGAGGCAGAGGTGACAGGAATTATGCCCCTTACAGACAAGAAGGTTACACTGTCTGTGGGCTGGAGTAGACAGATCACAATATATGATGATTCTGATCCAGATGTAAGTTCTTCCATAAAGTTTGAGGGCCTCATCATTATTACAAAACACTTCTGTTACTTTCTGAAGATAGTATTATGTCTGTATGGGTTACAGTCCGTGTGATACTGAAGGCATATAAACAAAGTAATTTATCGGGACTTGGAACATTACAAAGTAATTTATTGGGACATTATTATGTAATTTATTGGGATATTATGAGGTAATATATTGGGAAATTATTAAGAAATTTATTGGAATATTATGAAGTAATTTATTGGGACATTACAAAGTAATTTATTGTTACATTAGAAAGTAATTTATTTGGACATTATGAAGTAATTTATTGGGACATTGTGAAGTAATTTATTGGGACATTATGAAGTAAGTTATTGGGATATTACGAAGTAACTTATTGGGACATTACAAAGTAATTTAGTGGGACATTATGAAGTAATTTATTTGGACATTATGAAGTAATTTATCGGGACATTATGAAGTAATTTATTGGAACATTACAAAGTAATTTATTGGGGCATTACAAAGTAATTATTGAGACATTGTGGGAGAAATTTAGGGTCACTGTAATTGAAATTCAGTACTTACTACATAATGGGAAATAAATTATGCAAACTTGATGAAAATGTCATCCAAAGAGTGTAGTATGTTTCGTATATGGAGCTTTTGACCCGCCTTTAAGGCAGCGCATTTTACTTCCATTAAGAAAAGCGCAAACATACAAGTTCTGCATCCTTTGTCTACTCGACATCATTAATGGCACCTGAAATAAGGTCACCATTTACCGAGAAATTTCGGTATAAAATGCTCCCAATTATAAAGGGAGCTGTCATTTAACTGAAAGAAAAGTAAGAAATTGTCAAATGAAAATTTCTTACCAGTTTATGCGAAATTTCTATTGTCCTATGATTCAATTTAAACTTGAATTGTTTTATTTTTATGTCTGACTCTATAAAAAGACTTCACTGTGTTATTGATAAATCTGCACTGACCAGTGTTACTGATAAGCCAGCTTCTCTCTGTATGAGGCCCAAAAGGGATATGCGGTTGATAAAATGAGAAATCTGTTCTGTTCTGGCGAAACAATAATTTAGTCAATGCCATGTGCTAGAAATTCAGTCAGTGCCTTCAGAACATGATTGGAATTTATTCGTTGAAACATGGTGAAAAAGATTCAGACATAGCAATGGTATCAATTCAATGCAGTGACTGTGGAGAAAATAACATACCTTTTGTAAATTTATCCTTCTTTGAGAATTCAGTAGGCAACTACACTAATTATTTCATAATTCAAGAATTTTATTCAAGTGTTTCTTTTTTTACAGAGCATGTATCTACAAGCACAGAAGAACTGGAAAGGTGGTCAGTTACATAAAGATGATATCCTAACTATTGATTTCTGCCCGCCTAATCTACTGTGTACAGCCAGTTTCGATGGAGAAATCATAGTTTGGGATGTAGAAACTGAGAAAATATTTGTCAGGCTACGAAAAGGCCAGGTTTCAAACCTGTAAGTAGTTATCTGACAGCATATTTTTAAGAATTTCAACATTCTGAAAAAATAACATTGCGTTGTAAGTTATTGAATACGTATTTCAAATGTAAAGTTGTATTGTAAAATAGTTTGAAAATAAAATCCTTTGTAAAAAAAACTGCCACTTAATATATATCTGGTGTAATATATATATAAATAATATAATATTAATGTGGGAAAAAAGATTATCATATTACTGACTTTCTAATAGTTTGGTTATCAGAATTGAAGTTGTCAAGATGGTCTTTAAACAATGTCATGATTTATAATATTATGATCAATGTTGTAATTTGCCTTTAGTGAAAAAGTAGAGGAGGCCTGGTAAGTCAAAGACAAGATCACAAATTACGTTGCCCTGTGTTGTTTGTCAATTTTTGTAACCACAAGGTTTCTTGTAAGACACTTGCTAGTGCAAGCAAATCTTTCAGTACAATGGAAGAATTGCTTCTCCTTTACCCTACATTCAAAAAGTTTTACTTTACCCTAAATCATAAGAGATCCCTAATTTTTCTGTCTTTCTGAGTGAATGTCAGGTAGTGCACCTGTTTATTTAAATGGCAGGCAACTGTTATCTTGTCCAGTTTAATTCAAATTTTGATATAGTAAATTGACTAAGTTGTAGACTAAAACAATGTGTGTGGAATATTAAAGAAAGTATATGTCCAGTTCCGTAAGAAAACAGTAATTTGAATATTCGACATATGTTTGCAACATGATGTAGATATCTTTGCTTACCCTTTCTGTTACCAAGGTCAAGTTATAAAGAAATTTTGATTTAAATCAATAAAATTCTGCAATTAAAGTTACTTATGTCTTCTTATATATAAATAAAGCAGTTCTCATATCTGTTAAAAATGGCTAGGGTAGTATTTGGATATCAATATCTGAAAAAAAACCAAAAAAAAACTTTATTTTGTGTAGAGACAGTGTAAATTTTGTATGCATTCAGTAATAAAAATGCAAGGTTATTAAGATTTCTATGGCTGTTTGAAAAGGGGTGTGCATGTTTATCTTCACAAACAATTCACAATGTATTATATATGTTGTTCTGTATCAAACATTAATGTTGTATTATGCTGTTGTCAAACTGTTTGTGTAGGATGAAAAAGATCGAGGACATGTCATCTCAAAACACGGATGATAATCGACCGAAATCTATGAATTCTCGACCAAATTCTCGCCATCAGAAATCACACAAATTAGAGAGAGGGTAAGTATGCTATATGTGTGTATTACCACAAGATGATCAGTGTATTGCATTTTTTGATGAACCGTGATAAAAATCCAGTAACAGCAGTGTTGCGTGGTATTAGTCTCACACTATACTTCATTACAGCTACAAAATGTACATTTTTAGCCCACCATCATCAGATGGTGGGCTATTAAAATCACTCTGCGTCCGTGGTCCGTCCGTCCGTCATTCCGTCCGTCCGTCAGTCCGTCCGTCCGTCCGTTAACAATTTCTCGTTATCGCATCTCCTCAGAAACTACTGGGGGGATTTTGACCAAACTTTGTCAGAATGATGTATTGGTACCCTAGTTGTGTCCCCCTGAAAATCAGACTGGTTCAACAATTTATGAGTGAGTTATGGCCCTTTGTTTATTTCTATAATTTACATAGATTTATATAGGGAAAAACTATGAAAACCTTCTTGTCCAAAACCACAGAGCCTAGGGCTTTGATATTTGGTATGAAGTATTATCTAGTGGTCCTCTACCAAGATGATTCAAATTATTTCTCTGGGGTCAAATATGGCCCCGCCCTGGGGGTCACATGGTTTATATAGACTTGTATAGAGAAAAACTTTGAAAAACCTCTTGTCCAAAACTACAGGGCCTAGGGCTTTGATATTTTGTATGTGACATCATCTAGTGGTCTTCAACTAAGATTATTCAAATTATACCCCTAGGGTCAAATATGGCCCCACCCTGGGGGTCATATGGTTTACATAGACTTACATAGGGAAAAACTTTGAAAATCTTCTTGTCAAACCACAAAGCCTAGGGCTTTGATACTTGTAATGTAGCATCATCTAGTGGTTCTCTACCAAGTTTGTTTAAATTATCCCCCTAGGGTCAAATATGGCCCCGCCCCGGGGGTCACATGGTTCATATAGACTTATATAGGGAAAAGCTTTTAAAATCTTCTTGTCAGTAACTACAACATTCAAATTTGGACATGTATATTTTTGAGTGGCAAGATGAACCTTGACATGAGTTGACCTTGATTTTGACCTAGTGACCTACTTTCACATTTCTGTAGCTACAGCCTTCAAATTTGGACCACTTGCATAGTTTTGTGCACTTGAAAAAACTTTGACCTTGATTTTGACCTAGTGACCTACTTTCACATTTTTGAAGGTACAGGTATCAAATTTGGACCATATGCATAGTTCCCTGTTTCAAAATGAAATTTGACATTGATTTTGACCTAGTGACCTACTTTCACATTTTTGAAGGTACAGTCTTCAAATTTGGACCACATGCATAGTTTTGTGTTCCGAAATGAAATTTGACCTTGAATTTGACCCGGTGACCTACTTTCTCATTTCTCAAGCTACAGCCTTCAAATTTGGACCACATGCATGGTTTTATGTACCGAAACAAACTTTGACCTTTACATTGACCTAGTGACCTACTTTCACATTTTTGAAGGTACAAGCTTCAAATTTGGACCACATGCATAGTTCTGTATTCTGAAATAAAATTTGACCTTGATTTTGACCTAGTGACCTACTT
The DNA here is from genome assembly GCF_021730395.1 of Mercenaria mercenaria. Taxonomy (NCBI): domain Eukaryota; kingdom Metazoa; phylum Mollusca; class Bivalvia; order Venerida; family Veneridae; genus Mercenaria; species Mercenaria mercenaria. Next base: position 11,042,341 of record NC_069362.1, on the reverse strand, counting down.
TCACATTTCTCAAGCTACAGCCTTCAAATTCGGACCACATGCATAGTTTTGTGTACCGAAATGAACTTTGACCTTAAGATTGACCTAGTGACCTACTTTCACATTTCTGTAGCTACAGGCTTCAAATTTAGACCACATGCATAGGATTGTGTACCAAAACAAACTTTGACCTTGACATTGACCTAGTGACCTACTTTCACATTTCTGTAGCTACAGGCTTCAAATTTAGACCACATGCATAGGATTGTGTACCGAAACTAACTTTGACCTTCACATTGACCTAGTGACCTACTTTCACATTTTTGAAGGTACAGGCTTCAGATTTGGACCACATGCATAGATTTGTGTTCTGAAGTGAAATTTGACCCTTGATTTTGACCTAGTGACCTACTTACACATTTCTCAAGCTAAGCCTTCAAATTTGGACCACTTGCATAGTTTTGTGTACCAAATTAAACTTTGACCTTAAGATTGATCTAGTGACCTACTTTCACATTTCTCAAGCTACAGCTTTCGAATTTGGACCACATGCACAGTGTTGTGTACGGAAATGAAATTTGACCTTGAGCTAGTCAGTAAGTCTTGAAATTTGGAACACTCCAAAATGGCACATTGGTGGGCGCCAAGATCACTTTGTGATCTCTTGTTAAATTTGATAATTTAATGATTTATTCCATGTACTTACGTATTCACATCCCATGAAAAAGAAGCAACCATTTAAATAGTGTTCTAACTATATCTTAATTATGCAGAGAAACATGGGAAGAAATGTTGCATATGTGTAGGTAAGGAACGTTTCCAAGAGTAGTCGTTAGAATGGAAGCCTACACCAAGTTTCCCGTGCATTTTTTAGCACATTCTACATATACCTACTTAATGCAGAAATACACAAATTATATGACCATCAGCTTTGAATGAACCTATATCCTTATTGCATATGAGTTTTAAACCTTTTATTGCAGGCAATGGCTAGTGAGACAGTTCTTTATGACTATTTTAAAATTCTAGTTGAACATGAGTCACATGCATTAAAAAACCTAAGTAGGATCTAAGTTTTCAAAACAGATTCAGATTTACGGTATTGAAAACTCACTTATGACAAGCTTGGCCTATAAATGATTGACATATGACTAGAATTTTCAGCTAGTTGTACAGAATGGTATTACAAGCCATTGCCTATATTGTAAGACAGGAAATCTGAATTTTAAAGCTTAAAGTTTTGTATTAAGAAACAAAATTGTTAATTACTTAAGTTAGTTTAATTACTTAAGTTAGTTACTTAAATTAGAAATGATTTGAAATATCTTTTGGTGACCTGTTTGAAATTCCTCTTAAGTATATACCATTATGGAAGGTAAAATTTAAGCCACTTAATTTAGAGCTAGACTGTGACCATATCATCCTTTGTTTTAACCTTTTAGCCTGCTGGCGGCAACTGATTCTGCCTTTGCAACCAGTGCAGACCAAGATCAGCCTGCTGGCGGCAACTGATTCTGCCTTTGCAACCAGTGCAGACCAAGATCAGCCTGCTGGCGGCACCTGATTCTGCCTTTGCAACCAGTGCAGACCAAGATTAGCCTGCTGGCGGCAGCTGATTCTGCCTTTGCAACCAGTGCAGACCAAGATCAGCCTGCTGGCGGCAGCTGATTCTGCCTTTGCAACCAGTGCAGACCAAGATCAGCCTGCTGGCGGCAACTGATTCTGCCTTTGCAACCAGTGCAGACCAAGATCAGCCTGCTGGCGGCAACTGATTCTGCCTTTGCAACCAGTGCAGACCAAGATCAGCCTGCTGGCGGCAACTGATTCTGTCTTTGCAACCACTGCAGACCAAGATCAGCCTGCTGGCGGCAACTGATTCTGTCTTAGCAACCAGTGCAGACCAAGATCAGCCTGCACATCATGGTCTGCACTGTTCACTGTTCAGTCAGTAAATTTTCAGTGAACACCCCTTTGAACAATAAATGGTACTACCCAAATTGAATGATGGACCAGTCCATTTTAGAAATTTAGCAGTGGAAGGGTTAAAGATTTAATCTCAAGTTAGCCAAATCCTCTTACAGGCTCAGGCTGGCTATACTAGCTTATTTTTCCTTTTTTATATAAAAAGGAAAGTCTGTTGAAACTTGAATCTGTTACTTTGTTGTAATTTGCATAACTTCAATGTTGTAGCCTGTTTGTTTCTAATAGTAAGAAGATAATTTACATGTCTATCAAATGCTTTGTTCATTTCCTGTCTTGCATCTTATATTTTTGCATGATTTTGATATATAATATTTATAACACATGAAAAATCATAATTATAACAGAAAATCAATAAATGAGCTGCACCATGAGAAAACCATCATAGTGCATTTGCATTCGCGCAGTCTGGTCAGGATCCATGCTGTTTGCTTTCAAAGCCTATTGCAATTAGAGAAACCATTAGCAAACAGCATGCTGTTTGCTTTCAAAGCCTATTGCAATTAGAGAAACCATTAGCAAACAGCATGGATCCTGACCAGACTGCAAGGATGCGAAGGCTGGTCTGGATCCATGCTGGTCGCAAGTGCACTATGTTGGTTTTCTCATGGTGTGGCTCAAATCATCATAGTTTCAGCTCAAGTATACCTGTATGTTTTGCATGATGCATGTTGCATTGACTGGATTGACCTTTTTTACAGTGATTAGGTAGCATGAATTAGTAGTTTTTTAGCTTGACTATAGTAAAGCTTTCATTGTCACTCCTACAGGCATCCGCATTCTCGTAACAACAGTTTGCATGAAATCAGGTTTCTCAAAAACTACTAGACTATTTGCTATCAACATAATAAAAAATGTGAGCTGCACCATGAGAAAACCAACTTAGTGCATTTGCGACCAGCATGGATCCAGACCAGCCTGCACATCCGCTAATCGTTTTCCTAATTGCAATAGGCTTTGAAAGCAAACAGCATGGATCCTGACCAGACTGCCTGGATGTGCAGGCTGGTCTGGATCCATGCTGGTCACATATGCACTATGTTGGTTTTCTCATGATGCGGCTCATATCTTTAGCATCATAAGGTGATCTTACAGGACAAGTTATATAACTCTACATCTTATTTTTTCAAACTTATGTCCCCTTTTAACAGAAATGTTGTAAGTATTGCATGTAAGCAGGTTTCTCAGAAGCAATGTGACTGAATGCTTTCAAACTCATCACAAGACTTCGGTATTATGTGATGATTACACAGAGCAAAGTTCATAACTGTGATTTACATTTTGTCAAAGTTATGCGCCTTTTTAACATAGACATATTGCGATAGTTTTACATATGAACATGTTTCTCAGAAACTACTCATAATAACCAAATGTTTTCAAGCACAACACTCGTCTTTGACATCATAAGATGACCTCACATAGCAGGTTCCATAGCCCTGGCTAACAGTATGAAAATATTGTGCCCCTTTAGAAAGTTTTGGTAGAGCTGTTTTAAATTAGTTTTATATGGAAGGGCCTTGAATAGTCAAGCATGCTGTCATTAGACAACCCTTGTTTGTACACTAGATACTGCATGAAGTTATAATATAAAAGTATAGCATGGTTGTGTTAATTGTCTCATTTTTGATGTCTCAACTTTTTCAGTGAGTTTTCTTTTTTAAGCATGAAGTTTGTTTTCATAACAATATTTAAATGTTGTTGGTATTCAGTTTTACACTATTATTAACAGTTCTTCAATCTTTACCACCTTCGTGGGGAGTAGCTTTGACAAAAATACAAAGTCCATATGACTGCATTGACAAAGAAAGAGAATCATAAGATCAACAACCTTTGTTTTGTACAAATAACATAGAAAGTATAATGCACAAAAAATAAATAAATAAATAAATAAAACGCTAAAAAGAAAATATTTACAATTAAAATATTTCAGTCAAACAGCCCCAGTGGACAAAGTGTTGTTTCTGAAGGGACGAGCAACAGGCAGGAACCTGGAAGTGTCCACATTGATCACCAGTGAAGGAGGATATATTAGGTTCTGGTGTCTGTATGGTGCTAGAAATGAAATGGGTAAATAATATACTAGTACATAATATTGAGCATGAGAATAAAAAGTTAAAATGTTACATGTTTTTGTTTTAGAGTCACAAAGAACCTAAAACGAAATAGTTTATAATGCCTAAATAAGTTTTGGCTTAAGAACAGATCATAGGTTTTTGCCTCAGATTGTTACAGAACCTATATATATATATATATATATATATATAAGTTTGATTAATTTTTGACTTAAGAACAGATGTTTATTCAAGTCTTAAAAAACATTTGCCCGTCAACTGTTGAACAATTTATGACCCATGACTAACTGTTTTGTTTTCAAGATTGCATTATATTTTTCAGGGTTTTTCTATGCGCCTGACATGCAGGACGAATCAGTTCTTGGTATGTGTACAAACAACAACAACAGTTTGTTAGTGACAGGTGATACACAAGGAAATATCAAAGTCTGGGATATTATGACGTACTGCATCAAATTTCAGGAAAGAGGGGTAGGCTGAACATTATTAGTGTTTAACAGATGATATAATTATGAAGAAAGGATATTGTATCTAAATGGTATAATCAAACAATATACACCTGCCCACATAACTCAGTAGGGAGGGTGCAAACAAATCTACGGACTGTGAGGATGAGTTTAATCCCCTGGTGAGACATTTGTTCTGTGGGGAAATTTGATGAAAGATTTTGAGTCTGAAATCATTCACAAGGGCTCCACCTCTGATGCATGTGGAGAAATTGGTAGTTACTTGCAGACAGCATGTGAGTATTGGTACAGCATCTAGGTACACTGGGCAGGTTAACTAAAATACAATGTACTGTCAAAAAATAGTGCTTAACCCCAAAAAAAGGCAGATATCATCATTGTCCAAACCAGTTAAACATGTACAAAGTTGCGATGATAGAGATACCTTAATAAAGGATAAAGTTTGTACTTCTAACTTGTACAAGGTGATTCAAAAAAATGCTTGCAATGATTTCAGAGGATCAAGTCTAAACCCCAGCTTGAGGCTGCTTGGCGTGCCCATGATGCTGCTATAGTTAGTGTAGAGTTTGCCAAACATGACACTGGAGATTATGTTATAACTGCTTCCACTGACAAAACTGCAAGAATATGGACACTCAGGGAAGGTCAATATGTTGGAACACTAGGACAGGTAGGTTTGTGTCTCTATTACACATTTAATTTATTCATATTTGTAACATAATAACCTATTTTACTTTTTATCTAGGACATTATGTATAACTTAGACAGGCTGGAAGAGCTGTTTATTTAGGACGCAACCCAGCAGGCAGGATTCAAAGCTATGACTAAAAGGTAGATAAGTTGAGCAGCAAGATCTCATTTTGTTACTTCTACTCACATTGAAAACAATTAAAGTATCAATAAACTAAGATGTTCAAAAGTTATGTAACAATATGATTAAGAGTGAATACATGTACATATTTTGTCTGAATGCCAAAAAATGATGAATTGGGAAAAAGTGTAAAAACCAAGAACTGACTTTACGCAGCACACAGACTTATGAAGACTCAAAATATTTCCAGAAAAAGTCATGGAACCTGAAGGAACCGAGTACCTGGGCTCATCCAAAGACCCCCTGGACAATGAATGATGCAGGCTCAAAAAAGGATACAGGTATATTCATAATTGCTTTACCAGTGTATCATTTAGGGTATGGTTAGGCGTAAAAAAATGTTTTTTTCTGGTAACATGCTAAAAAAGATTAGGGTAGTAGGGTAGGTAGGTTGGTAAATTTGTTGTTTTTTTGTGTGTAGGGGGGCACAGACACTTGGGGTTCGGACCCCCACACACCCCATTCTCCTCCGCCCCTGGTTAAGTTAAACCAATATTATTTAGCATTTTACCATGTATATGAGCATAGGTGACGATCACAAAACGCATTTTGTAACATTTCAGCGTGCTTTTAAAAGATGTATTTTTACCATCAATGCTCTCAATATTACAAGATATAAAACACCGCACGAACAATGGGAACACTTGCTCGCGCTGGACCCTCGCTTTGTGTAGCGCATGTCATAAACCGGGTACCAAAATTGATACTCTTACGGCTATGTTAAACCAGATCATCACTTTTTTATGTAAACAAACCTCGTTTAACACGTGCTGAAGCGATAATCCGGTATAATGTAGTCGAAACGGTATCAATTTTGGTACCCGGCAATGATATGCGCAGTTCAAAGCAGGGATCAATTCGCAAGGAAGTGTTCCATAGAATTTAGATTGATTGATTTATATCATTTATTGATTTCTCGTCGGAATACAAATGACAGTTGTCGGGACCGGTGTCATTTGACAGAATGGTAACAGATCTGACGATTGATACCAGTGATTCATTGGTAGGAGTTCATTTAAAAGTTTAACTGGCTATTGTTTCCCTAGTGTTTGTGCGATGTTTCATATCTTGTAATATTGAGAGCATTGATGGTAAAAAATACATCTTTTAAAAACACGCTGAATTGTTACAAAATGCGTATTATGATCGTCACCTATGCTCAATACATGGTAAAATGCTAAAATATATTGGCTAAACTTAACCAGGAGCGGAGGAGAATGAGGTGTGTGGAGGTCCGAACTCCAAGTGTCTGTGTGTGGGGGGGGGGGGGGGGGATTTTTTTTTATTAAGTAGGACTTTTGGAAAATAATTTTTGTGTCAAAAAATGAGTACAAATAAGGGGGTTATTCCTTTAGAGCATCAGCTGATTTCTAACATCACTGACCATGTTTAAAGCATAAAAAGTGCAGTTTTGCAACAAGTTGAACAAAAAAATTCTCCAATGCCATAAACACATTTAGAATTAGGCCTAAAATTTAGGATAGGCTGGGATACCGGAAACAAACAATTTTTTACGCCTAACAAAATTGATAGCAATTTATGATTTTACTTGCAAGCAAGAGAGAAGTTTTATACATAACTATATTCACAACCTTTTTCATCAATAAGATTTATATGAGTAAAATGTTTTGTTACTTTAACAGCATTCTTATTTATTTGAAATTAACTATATTTTTGATCTGTAGCAATTTTAAGTTTCTTGCGGGCCCAAGATTTCAAACTGGAAGGTAGGGTATCATTGTCCTTTTGTTTTTGTCAATCACCTAACTTTAGGAGCATCAACCGCCTTACATCATATTGTTCTTGCCTAACTGTATTACTGCTATCCTTTCACATGTTCTTATACCCTCATCGGATATATTCTGTCCATTCCTTCACATCTGTTTGTTATCCCACTTGACAGAAGGACCATTGGCTGTCCAAATTATATGTTTTTCATTGCCTAACTGTGTGAGGTCTGCCCACCTACATTTTGTTCTCATCCTGCCTAACTACAAAAACTACTTGCTTAGTAATACCCCATTCACTATACCCTTTAAAATCGTTGTCTGCATCTTATTTAAGAATTAAAATATATAATATTAATGGTATGAATTTAATCTTTTATGACATTCTCATGTAAACAGATGGCTTTTCTTGTTATATGTTGTTTTGTCTTTATTGTGACTTATTGAAAAATTGCAGTTCATAGAGATTTTTTTAGACTTTTTGAAACTTGAAACACAGAAAATGTGAAAATCTTCTTAGTCACTGAGTAACTGATGATATGTGCTTGAATAACATTTAAATTAAATTTTGAAGGGCAATATAATGTCTATGATTTTGTATGATGAATGTTTAATTTGGAATTAAGTCAACAGAGAACATAGACGCCTAAATAGTATGATTTTGATTATCATTTTAGATTCTAGTACTGTATCAGATAGTAAAAGTCAGGTAACAGAAAATGATCTTGACCTTCAAACAGAAGCAGAAGAGAACAAGAAGGAAGCTGCTGTTGTCAAGAGTAAGTCACCTGATCAGGAGATGGCAGCCAATCAGAATGGAGAAACTGCAGATGAGGTAAATAATCTATTTTGATTTTTCATTTGAGTTACTAGTATCTGTCTGTAATTATGTCTCCCACCACACAGTGGTGTGGGAGACATATTGATTTACTCCAGTCTCTGTGTGTGTGTCTGTCACAAAGCTTGTCCGCACTCTAAGTCGAACATTTCTCATCCGATTTTCACCAAACTTGAACAAAATGTGTTTGACCATATGACCTTGGCCAAGGTCGATAACTAGCCAAATCGGTCTAGGCGTCTTGGAGTTATGGCCCTTGAATTACCAAAAATCGGTCTTTTTACTCTTGTCCGCACTCTAATTTGAATATTTCTCATCCAATCTTCACCAAACTTGAACAAAATGTGTTTGACCATGAGACCTTGGCCAAGTTCGATAACTAGCCAAATCGGTCTAGGCATTTTGTAGTTACAGCCCTTGAATTATCGAAAAATTGGCCTTTTTACTCATGTCCGCACTCTTAATCAAACATTTCTCATCCGATCTTCACCAAACTTGAACAAAATGTGTTTGACCATGAGACCTCGGCCAAGTTCGATAACTAGCCAAATCGGTATAGGCATTTTGGAGTTACGGCCCTTGAATTATCGAAAAATCGGCCTTTTTACTCTTGTCTGCACACTAAGTCGAACATTTCTCATTCGATCTTCACCAAACTTGAACAAAATGTGTTTGACCATGAGACCTCGGCCAAGTTCGATAACTAGCCAAATCGGTATAGGCATTTTGGAGTTACGGCCCTTGAATTATCGAAAAATCGGCCTTTTTACTCTTGTCTGCACACTAAGTCGAACATTTCTCATTCGATCTTCACCAAACTTGAACAAAATGTGTTTGACCATGAGACCTCGGCCAAGTTCGATAACTAGCCAAATTGGTCCAGGCATTTTAGAGTTACGGCCCTTGAATTACCGAAAAAATCCGTCTGTTTACTCTTGTCCGCTCTCTTAGTCGAACATTTCTCATCCGATCTTCACCAAACTTGAACAAAATGTGTTTGGCCATAAGGCTTTACCCAAGTTCAGTAACTAGCCAAATCCGCCCAGGCACTTTTGATTTATGGCCCTTGAATTACTGATTGGATCCACTCATCCAGACCATCTAACTGGATCCACTCGTCTAAAACATCTAGAGAAACTAACATTTTTCATAGGGGCAGTTGTGGGAGACATGCGCTTTTCTCAAAAGCGTCTCTAGTTAAAACTCTTGTTTTTCTTTAATCTTAACTTGAATATAGCAGAAGGTAATTTGTCAGTAAGGATAGGCACTCCATAACAGTTAATCCTATGTCAACTTTTCTTCCTAAACAAAAGCTTTGAAAATACATGTCAGAACACCATCAGACTTGGCTTAAAGTGTCAATGCTGTCTGACTTTTCTGTTAAATTGATTCTTCTCTTTTTCAAATATCTACTATAATTATGTCTCCCCCAGGAGACATATTGTTTTTGCCCTGTCCGTCCGTCCGTATGTCACACTTCATTTCCGAGCAATAACTGGAGAACCATTTGACCTAGAACCTTCAAACTTCATAGGGTTGTAGGGCTGCTGGAGTAGACGACCCCTATTGTTTTTGGGGTCACTCCGTCAAAGGTCAAGGTCACAGGGGCCCGAACATTGAAAACCATTTCCGATCAATAACTAGAGAACCACTTGACCCAGAATGTTGAAACTTCGTAGGATGATTGGTCATAAAGAGTAGATGACCCCTATTGATTTTGGGGTCACTCCATCAAAGGTCAAGGTCACAGGGGCCTGAACATGGAAAACCATTTCCGATCAATAACTAGAGAACCACTTGACCCAGAATGTTGAAACTTCGTAAAATGATTGTACATGCAAAGTAGATGACCCCTATCGATTTTGGGGTCACTCCATTAAAGGTCACAGGGGCCCGAACATTGAAAACCATTTCCAGTCAGTAACTTGAGAACCACTTGACCCAGAATGTTGAAACTTCAGAGGATGATTGGTCATGAAGAGTAGATGACCCCTATTGATTTTGGGGTCACTCTGTCAAAGGTCAAGGTCACAGGGGCCTAAACATGGAAAACCATTTCCGATCAATAACTAGAGAACCACATGACCCAGAATGTTGAAACTTCATAGGGTGATTGTACATGCAAAGTAGATGACCCCTAACGATTTTGGGGTCACTCTGTGAAAGGTCAAGGTCACAGGGGCCTGAACATTGAAAACCATTTCCGGTCAGTAACTTGAGAACCACTTGACCCATAATGATGAAACTTCGTAGGATGATTGGTCATGCAGAGTAGATGACCCCCAATGATTTTAGGGTCACTCTGTTAAAGGTCAAGACCTCAGGGGCCTGAACATGGAAAACAATTTCCAGTCAATAACTTGAGAACCTCTCGACCCAGAATGTTGGAACTTCATAGGATGATTGTTCATGCAGAGTAAATGACCCCTATTGTTTTTGGGGTCACTCAGTTAAAGGGCAAGGTCACAGGGGCCTGAACATTGATAACCAGTTCCGATCAATAAGTTGAGAACCACTTGACCCAGAATGTTGAAACTTCATAGGATGATTGAACATGCAGAGTAGATGACCCCCTATTGATTTTGGGGTCAGTCTATTAAAGGTCAAGGTCACAGTGGCCTGTTCATGTAAAATCATTTTTTGGAAATAACTTGAGAACCACTTGACCTACAATGTTGAAACTTAATAGGATGATTGGACATGCAGAGTAGATGACCCCTATTTATTTTGAGGTCACTTGATCAAAGGTCAAGGTCACAGAAGCCTGAACAGTGACTTGAGAACCACTAGGCCAAGAGTGTTGAAATTTAGCGGGATGATTGGACATGCAAAGTAGATGATCCCTATTGCAGCCAACCACCAGTGTCTCTTTGACTTTTGCTCCTGACCCCTATTGACTTCTTGCCTATAGGACTTTGCATTGGGGGAGACATGCGCTTTTTTACAAAAGCATTTTCTAGTTTTACCTTGAAATAAAGAAAAGAAGAAATTACTGGACGTTGATGGCTCTGCTCCAAACTTAGCAATTAAAAGATCAAGGTTCTGTTTGACATCAAAAACAGTTGCAGAGAACAGAATAGACACAAACCTTCAAATGTTTTGTTATCATATAATTTATGTCAGGTTAAAAGTAGTATGTGACTTACAACTATTTAAGTCCACTGAATCAATTCTTGTTTGAAGAAAAACTATTTTTATCGTTGCCAGTTTTCTTTTGTTTTTATTAATGTTACATTTTCTGTTAGTGTTATTTGTTTTATGTTTTTCTATGTCAAACATTCTTAATGTGCTGTTTTGATATTTCCAAAAACAGTACAGTTTATATAGATTATACATGTACATATATATTATATATTATAGAACATTCCAGTTTTTATAGCTTATATACACAAATGGTAACTTTGAAATAATAAATAAAACCTTATTTTAAAAAGAAATAAAATAGTAATGATAATTCAGGTTGAACCAAAATCACAACATAAACAAGCAAAAGAATTACGGCCTGTTGACAAGGTATAAAACACAAGCTTTATGGGCTTTTGATCAATTGTGTTCATAGAAAGCACACTGAAAAAAACATCTGAAAGTGTCAAGTGTGTTTTAGAGACAAAATTGAAATATGCTTATATGCCTGATGTTTGATATATTTTGTGCATTTTTGGGCATTTGTTTTCCAGTAAGCTCAGGGTTGCAGAAATATTTTGTTTAATTTGCATGTATGCACTTTCAGAGTTTTTTGCCTATTATCAAATAATAGGTTGCATCATTAAAAATCAATATATTGCAAATGTACTGTCCATTCCCCTATATATAGATATGTTACCTGCTTCAGCCACATCATTATTAGTATATTTTTAAAACACCTACAGTTTTATGTAAATTGCATGTTTTGCATGTGGTCAGTTATGGGAATGTTATTTTGCATCTTTTGGAATTTGATTTCTCAAGTCACTTATCATTAATTTTTCTTTTGTCGTTTTAAATTTAATTAGAAATTTAAAGCTAATTCTCACCAAAGTATATTTGATTCAACAGTGTATAGCGCCTTTTCATAATAAATATATAATAAGATCTACATGAGGAAGGATGAAATTTTATTTGTGTATAGTACAATGAAATGTGTATGACTTTCCTTACAAAAGAAAAAAGTTACCAGACAATTTCCAAATCATAAAATTTATATCAGTCTCAAGGCATTGAATATATGAATACTGAATATTCAGTTAACACAGGGTTCCCACATGTCAGGAAAAAGTAAGAATGATAAGAAAAAAATGCAGACAGAGAATTTTGAAAATTGTGATGGAAATATTTAGATCGTCATTTAGATGTCCGGGAATCTTATTATATATGACTGGCAATAGTCACAGTTTTTCAAAATGACTGGCAATGGTCAGTTTTCTATAAGACAGACTGTAGTAAGTGATGGAGGCCAATAAATCAGAAATATTTACCAGAATTAGTTACTGAAGAAATATTACTTGGTTTACATTTTAGAATTGTGTCAAAGGTTTTAAATAACAGTATCACACTTAAGAAAATGTCTGGTATATCTTATCTTTGCTTTTATTTTGTTAAAATGCATATTATTTTATCAGGGAAAATTTCTGTCTTTTTTGTGTCTGATGATTGTGGGAACCCTGTCCTGTATTAGATTATTTCAGTATCTATCTTTCAAATGTGCATATAGTTCATAATCATCAGGAAATATTAGTCCATCTAATTCATGATATTATCAGTGTTGTAAAGGAATCTGTCTATTTTCTCATGTATGGTTACAATATCTGTGTAAAATGTATATCTTTAGTTAACTTGTTTTAATATTACATGATGATTTTGTCAGTCAAAGAAATCCAAAGATGACTTGGGTCCATTACGAGTAAAGTTTAGATCACAAACGTTTGCGTATAATGCTTCACGGCCAGAAAGGTCAAAGGTAGAAACAGTAGCAAATTATGCAGTGATGTTTTGAAGTGTGTTATTAGAAAGTTGAAAACAAAGGTTGAACACAGAAGAAGCAAAAGAATTTTGCCGTAAAAATATGTCATTATAATATTAAATCATTAAAGAACTTGTTTGTAGCACTTACCTTGATTTTAATTATTTGGTTGTTATTACTGGTTTTAATACCTATCCAAAATGTACATTATAAAGGTTGGTTTTAAATACATAATTTATATTCATTTAATTCATTAGAGTGTATTCCAGCCATAAACAACTAATCCTTATACTAAGAACATATTCCAAAAAACATTCACCTGAGAATGTCTATATTTTACATCTGGAAACATCTTATTTAGCAAGAATATAAGTTACAGTGAGGTTATGATGGCCTAGACAAATCTATATATATCAAACAATTGTTAATCTAAGTGTCGATCTAATCATAAATGCAAAAAAGGGCCCTTTTTCAGTTGAGATAAGAATGACATTGTTTGTTCATAATATCTTTAGCCCTTACCATGCTGGATATGATTGATTCTGCCTTTGTGACCAATGTAGATCATGATCAGCCTGCACATCCATTCAGTCTGATCATGATCTGCACTGTTTGCCATTCAGCCAGTATATTTTTGGTAAACACCCCTTTTAACAGTTAATGGTACTGTCCAAATTGGAAGACGGACAAGTTCATTATAGAAATTTAGCAGGGTAAGGGTTAACTAAGACATTTCTAATCATATATAGGTAGAAATATGAGTTCACTCTTGTTGAGATAATAGTCTGTGTTCAACCTTTGTAGAAGTTATAGCATATATAAACAGAAACCTGTATTGCCAGACCTATAGGATATTAACAAAGAAGTTCTTTATAATATCAGTTCTTTCATATGTCAGATATAACTACAATCTTTCTTGTTTAATCAGATATGCTAAATATTCAAACTGTTGATGTCTTCTGCATAATGACATTTATGTGGTATCATATATTAATATAACAAGCATTTTGTTCCTTACACTGTTTCTGCTATGTAGTGATAGAAGCTTGCTGTTTTGCAAATGATCCATTTGTTTATTAGTGTATAAAATTATGAAAATTTTCAGTTATAATTTAGATCTGGTATATAATTTTTTAAATGACTGTCAATTTAACATCATTAACATTCAGAAAATCTGGTTTGATAATATTTCTAATGACTGTCAGTTTTTCCAAAAGTGAAACTATGATGTAGATATTGATTGCTTGACTGATTCAGATGCTGTATAGACTGGGAGCCTACAGGGAATGATGTATATCTTAGAAATCTGTCTGTGTCTGCCCACCGTTACTTTCATTTCAGCTTCTTTCCCTAGTTAAAATCCTATACGGAAAAGAAACTATATTCTACTTAGATCTATTAACACCTTGTAAAAAATTTATATATTTGATATTTTATAACTTAAAGATTTAATTAAACTCTAGCTTTTACAATAATATGGAAACTTTTTGTAGAACTACATGTATTTAAGTATCAGTAGTTTTCAGTCTGTATAATTACCGGTATAATTAATTGACTTGTCTAGTTATTAACACCAAGTTAAATACATAATAATAGTCACAAAATCATCCTGTAAACCATAAGCAACCAGTCTTTTTGAAAACTTGTTGAAGAAACTTAAGATTGTTACTTTGTAATACTTCAGACTTTCCTTGGTATTAAAGTAGAAAAAGAGCTTCAGAGAAAGCAAGCAGATAGGAGAGGAAGGCGTGACAATTTTGGAGATATAAAAATGAAGAAAACACAACAGTATGGAAAATTGTGCTCTCCATTCCAGGCTTTATCTGTACCAGTAAGTTATCATTGTCTTAAAATATTTCCTTCTTTCTGGAATTTTTTATACAATTAAACATTTTTTGTTCTTGTTCTGTATAAATTATTGAGCCGCATTTGCGACCAGCATGGATCCAGACCAGCCTGCCCATCTGTGCAGTCTGGTCAGGATCCATACTGTTCGCTTTCAAACCCTTTTGCAATTAGAGAAACCATTAGCGAACAGTATGGATCTTGACCAGACTGCACGGATACGCAGGCTGGTCTGGATCCATGCTGGTCGCAAATGTACTATGTTGGTTTTCTCATGGTGCGGCTCATTATTATATTGTCTGGATTTTCCTTTCATTGGCATTTTGTCAAAAATTCGTTACATCAGATGTGCTAGCTTTAGACGTTTATGTTGGTGCCTCAGTAAACATTTGTGGATAGAAGTACATGTTTGAACTAGTGTGTTTCCTTTAACAGTTGATAAAATAAACTGAATATCTACAATCGTTTTATAGCTGTTCCATGTGGGAAGTAATACATTGTAAAGAATTGATGCTGGTTGGAAAATTGGTAAATTACCTGGTAACCTTGTGAAATAGTGGTATTTTAAGACAAAGTATGTAAACCCCGAAACAACTAAACTGTTCTTTTCTTATTGCAGAAAGTAGTAGATATAAAGATTCCAGAGAATATGCCTCTTAGTTCTAGAATGATCAACAAAGGATATACGTCTCTAAATCTAACAGAGGACAAACTAATGAACATGGACTTTAGTTATGGTGGACGAGAAACGCCACCTGGTGAGCAAGGGGAGGCAATAACGAGAAAGAGCATTGGTGGTAGTAGAGTAGGCATGCGGGATGACAAATCGAGGAACTCCATTAGAAGTACACCAAGAATATATGCTCCCGTGTTTAAAAAGCATCACACTGTTGCATAGATCTTGTCATATTTCTGTCATAAATGAAAACCTGCATACAATTTGATTGTCAACTTCTCCCATGAATACATTATTAACTCTAGCAAACATAGGTTTCAAGATTCTGCATAACTTACTGGAGAAGATGAAAGTGCCAGAATGTGTTTGCCATGGGTTGCTTCAGGTTCGGATGCAATTACCTGATCATATATGTTAAATACTTGGCACAATTATTCTCCGGACGTACAGTGGGCTTTCATGTCCCCGAGGTGCACACCTGTTAATTTACACCAATTTATTTATAATTAATTCAAATATGTTTTGCATATATTTAAAACAATCTTTATAAGGTATGTATATGCCAATGCTTTTTTTTGTCAAAATCATTTTTACTGCATGATGAGAATTGACTGAACGCTGAATCATTTTGAGTGATTAAGAATTTTCTGTGATCAAATGCTAATATTATCTGTGATGTTATTATTTATGTTATTTTTACACGTTTCTGTCCAATCCTTGGTATGATTATATGTATATGAACACAAAATGCACTGTACATGTAACTTTTATCCCTGTAAAAAAGCTTTTAATTTGGTGTTATTATATAGTGACTCAAAAAGTAAATCTGCATTAAAATGTTATTCTGTCATAATGTAAATGAAACGTCTTCATTTTGTCTTTCATAATTGATCAGTGTGATACAACCTGTGATTATATATATATCAGTAAGTTTTTGTATACAAAAATAAAGTGCTGATAATACTAGACTTTGCTTTTATAATTTTCCGTTATTCTGATAGAATGTATGACTCTTTGTTCAACATTATATGGTCAACATGTGTGCATACTTATATATCTTTGATGAAATGAGTCTATTTTGTAATAAAGCATGATGATCGTATTATTCATATAATATGAACGCAAATAGAATCGCAGTTAACTGGGACAAACCTGATCAGGTAATGCAAAACAATACAAAGGTCGCCTTGGTTTCGACTAGAAACATGCATCTTATTTTCTGTCAACTTGTTTTTGATCTGGCTATAACTGCACCTTGTAAGCTTTATTCAAATTCATCTTTTAACTTAATGAAGGGTTAAACAATATCTATTTCCAAAAAATGTGCTACATGGAAGCATTGATTAATGTCACGGTCTTGAGCTTGTATCAAAACGTCTTGCCTATTTTTATGTTTCATGACATACTTTTTGGAAGACAATTATATATCATAGTGTATTCTTATTTTCCAAAGAATTTACATTTTTGATTTTTTTTGGTCTAGTGGTCTTAAGTATCAATTAAATTTGAAGTCAAACACACACCAAAGCAAAGTAATAGCAGACTCTGATGGTAGTAAAATGAGCAACACCCTTCGGGCCTATCATCGACTATGGATCATTGCATAAGGGATTCACTAGAACATGGTGAGATTGAGTGGGGCTTTTGCAAGCACCATTGAGCAGTTGTAAAGATGCGGGGGATGGGGTCAGTGGAAAATTGTCTTTACTCTTATTAAATATAGAACGAGACTCGGAGTTACCATAGTTTTCTGCCTATCCCACATTATAAAGGGTGTGTAAAAAGTTTGTTCCTATTGGGAAGGTATACCGTTGTGATAGTGGCATGTATCATTTGTCACATATAAAATGTTGACATTCTACTAAGCTTTATATTTTAAGAGATTTTGTTTTAGGGAGGCTGCGTTCGTGAAACATGGCTGTTTCTAATGAACCTGTCCTAGGTTAAATGTAGTCCAATTGTTGTTAGCTTTTATTTGTGTATATTGACTGAACAATTTTTCGCTTTGTAGATATAAACATCGTTATATTGGTTGCTTTCCATTTAAAGCATTCCATTTAAAGCATATGTCCCTGTGAGGCCGACGATTATGAACTTGGATTGGGGCAGAACATAATGACTGCACTGTCGACAAAAATAACAAAATTGAAACAAGGAGATGCGTTTTCAGAACGCAAAATATGAACCCTGATGTATGACCAAAGATATTTTTGGGGAGGATTTAAATTTAAAGGCGAAGATCATATGAAGTTCAATGTCATCTATATATATGGTATTGCCGCAAGATTTGTTGAGTATATGAACTAAACTTGAGGTACTTGTGTGCCAACTGTTAGATGCACGCACGTATTGAGTGTACAATATACTGAATCAAGGTTATGATTAGGTTAAACATGGGTTTAGTGTACATACAATTCATGCGGAAAATTTAATGCCAGCTGTTACTTATGTGGGCTGTATGACCAAAAATGTTGTTTATTAAAGGGTTTAAGTCACATGAGGGTCAGGGTCATTTATATATAGCTGAGTTTGTAGATCTTGCACAGGGATTGTCGAGTGCGAGTATGAACTAAATCGCATCGCTATTGTGGTCTGTATGCAATCTGGTACGTACGGACGGACAAAAAGTCGAATTGTTCAATCGCTATATGCCCGGTGGCATACAAAGAATGACCTCAACTTAAGATTTACATTTATTATGATTTTGGCATAGCTATGATTAAAACAATCGTGCTTAAACTTTTTATTTTCACATTCTAACATTCCAAGTGTTTCTTTGGCGTACATCCGGAACTTACACATCAAATGCAATATATAACGTGCAATAATATAATCATATCATCATGCAAACCCGAGTACATCTGTGACATATGATACCAAGTGTCAGAAGAAAAGTTACATATTTAAATACAATGTTGTTGACACTATTTGCTGAGTATCACTGTGCAGTTCTGGATCTCACAAAGTATCAGTTTTTAAGAAGTTAATAGTAATTACATTAATTTTATTCAAAATTTGGCAATAGTTAGCTTGTTTATGTCAAATATATCAAAAGAGTAAGGCTGCAATTTCCGCCCATTTAAAAAAAAAATTATAGTGCAATATTCAACAGTCATGTCTGTGTTTTCGATGCGTTAACACTAAAATAAAATTAAGCCCTCTTAATTAAATATCTTTATCAATTTATTTTTGTAAAGGCTGGCTTAAGTACAAACTATTTACATATGAATTTTTCACCTGGTTAATTGCAAAGACAACGTTTTGGAAAGTGTGTACAAAATCAGCATTAGTAATGTTTTCTTTTTTCATCTAAGCTCGGAACAAATAGATCTAATAAGGATATGCTCATTTAACAGTTACGGTGATTTTTTTCTCAGTTTTAAATTTTTACGAGTGACACTACAAAAATATAACAGATAGATATTCTTTTATTGTAAGAACAACAACGTATATTCGATGTTGACTCAGTTTCAGTACTTTAGGTCGTAGATGTTTACAGTGTTGCTGAATTTCGTAGTTACAACAAGCTTGTTCCGTTGCGGATCAAAGCAAGTGAAGTACCCCTCATCGCTTTTCCAAGCACTCCTACTTTTTGTTTCGAACTCGCATTCATCTGAATGATATTTGAACGTTCATAGTCAGAAACAAATATGTTTCCTCTACCATCTGTACAAACTCCCCGAGGCTGAGCTAACTCTGGATCTGTAAATTTTGATTCATAATTCCCATGTATGCCAAGACTTATCACGGACATACTGACATCTGCTACATACAGCTTGTCTCCATTGCTACTTAAACAAATATGTCTGTTTTGACTGAAAATTTGTTTGCCTGAATTATCATTTGTTATCTTGCGTAGCATTGTGCCATTTATATCATAGATATACAATGCATTTTGGTTATCGGATATAAATAACCGACTATCTTTGTAGGCCAGACCATAGCAATAATGACCCATCGTGAGTTGTTTTTTAGCTTCCATTTTGTTTCCCAGTGATACAAACTGAATGATGCCCTTGCTGTACAGAGCGACTGCTGCTTCATCTTTACTGGTTAGACAAACACCGTAAGGACGATCCTGCAGAACTATATCATCTACTGAGCCTGTAGATAGATTAACACGTTTAAGCTTCTGATTTCCTCTGTCTGCCAACAGTAAGAAACCATCTTCAGTGAAACAGGAGCCATATATGTTGCATCCATCTGTGTCATTCGCAAGCGTTATGTCGAGTTCTTTCTGCATGGTTACTTTAGGATTTAGTTGAGGAATTTTTCCTAATTTCTGCAACTGTTTCAGGAAGTTTTTAGTATCAACATCTGGCAGAAACGTTATTTCCACATCTAAATGTTCTCTAAATGTTTGATTCTCCCATTTGCATTCAAAATAGTTTTTTCAGCAATTTTCCCACAGATGAACTCCTGAGTTTTGCTTCCTCCAGTATGCATCAGCTTGTCAGATGATCGTGCAAGTTCATCAATATGAGCTTCAGCCTCCTTGATATCCTTCCCGAGTCTTGGCGCAATTTTGTTATACTCAGCCTCAACCTCTTTAATGGATTCCTTTTCTAGCTTCTCCAACTCAGCTTCTATCCCTTTTCTAAACTTTCTTATAGAATCAGTTGCGTTCTTTTTTGATTTCTTCAGGTGAGCAAGAAGGTTTTCTTTTGATTTCTTTATATCTTTTATGGTAGTGAGCGCGGTTGCTAGTTGTTGCTTTATGCAGTCAGCAGTTGATTTCTCATATAATTTGTCAACGTCTTCAGAAATGCAGTATACATCTAAACATGCGCTGTAAAATGCACAGTTGTGTTTGAGTTAAGTTATCAACCTCATTATTTACTATATATATCCAAGATAAACAACAAAATATATATACAATAGTGGTAGGAATAAGTTGCTATAAAAGGTATATGCAACTGCAAATATGTCTTAGATGTGTTAAATGAAAAAAAAGTTTTCTTCTTTTCAAATATTCAATTACAAATTTATATTAAATCTAACTACCTGCAGAACGTTTAAGTAGATCTATTAGATAATTAATTTACATTAATATTTATGAAGATTTACACATGTTTTAGCGTAGCGCATGTAGCACAAACAATCTTGTCATGATTCTTGCACCACATATCTAACAGCCTCGCCTTGTGAATGGGGCACCTGTCTGTAGGGGAGCTCAGGCTGAGCGTCATTACATCAGATTGACCAAAGTCTGCCTTGTCCACCAGTTTATGTTCTCGCATAGAAGGAAACCTTCCGCGTATATCTATACATGGTAGACAGTAATAGTCCTGACATTCAACACAATATTTTTCTGCTTTGATATTTTTCTCTCCACAAGGGCAACAATTAAAGGTAACTGTAACACCAGATTTATCTGCGTTGCTGCTGCATGCCATTATATCAATCAGTTTGGTTTTTTTTAACTTTTAAATATGAGTTGATAATCTTCTTTGTATTTTGCCTTGTCAAAATCTAGATTCATTAGATGTGTATGATATCGTTTTGAAGGTCGGTTAAGGACAGCTGAAGTGAGTAGGCCATTAAATTTTATCAACGTAATATCCATGTTATACGTGACATAATGGCCACTTGGAAAGAACTTGTTTCATGAGTTAACAGTTACGTTTATCTGCCGAGTTTCGGTCAGGCCAGCTGTATACCTACGTATATTTGTTTCAGTCGGCGTCCATGGTTTCTATCATTTATTTGGTATGTATAAAGAGAACTTTAGAGAAGACAGCATAGTCGACTATTTCGATGCTTGATAGTAAAATCAGGGCATGTCTTACGAAGCTATGAGTGATTAATACCTCTGATGTGGTTGATGATATGCAACAACAGTTTGAGTCAAACCCATTTAATAATAACAGAGACAGACCGAAAGGACATCAAAACATTAACCAGAATATCTAAGTATAGAAGGGACATAATTCATGGAATACTTTTGCCAGAATTATGCACCTTGTGTCACGATTTGATTTGAATCGATGTCACATGTTTATAACATCGTTAGAGTGACAGTGCATAAAATGAACCAGAATAATTCATAAAATATTTGAGCCAGAGTTATGGACCTTGGTGATGATATATGACAGCTATTTCAAGCTAAATTAAATCCATTAGATAATAACAGGGATAGAATGGGTACATCATCATTTTAACCTAAAATTGTAAATAAAAAGTGGTCTTAGTTCGTGAGTAAACTGTGCGAGAATTATGCTCTAGTGTAATATGATGTTGCTGATGATGTCAATAAAATGTTTCAAGTTTGAATCAGATCTGTAAAATACTATGAGAAAGAGCGAAAGTGCAAATCAAAATCTTAATCTGAAAGTCCAAGCAAAACGGGTCATAATTCATGAAATATTAATGTGAGAGTTACGACCCTTGTGCCATAGGATTTAGGTGATGACGGGGAACAAACGTTGTAAGTTTGAATGAACTCAATCAAGTAAAAATAAAGATAAAGTGAAAGTGTATTTTTGTAGATGTCTTAGATTTACATTTAAGCTACTTTAAAGTCCAAATGATGCCAACACAGCCCAGGACAGGTATCAGAAAATGACCAAACTAGTTACATGCGGTAGGGTGCTGACCAAGACTAAGCTGGCCCGACCCGGGGAGCCGTGAGAATTGCTCCAATGGTGTCGCTGGACTCAGTGAAGATAGTGCTTGAGTTTTCAGGACTGTATTAACTGCTCTGAGAGTTTATATTTTGAGAATTTTACTGGACTTTAATCTATGACTTTGACCCCTAGCAGACCGGGTTTGAACCCGACTTTGCCTGTTTTTTCTAGGTAGATCTACTGGCTTGTCCTTTACAACAAGGTACCATTTATTAAAATGGGACATCAGGTTATGAAGATATTACCCCTCTAACAAGGTCCTCCCCTCTATTTGATATATGAAGAAGTAAGCATATTTTTACAAAAACGGTGTTATTTGATACGGTCCCCTGGCGAAATCGTTGGCGGTAAAAATATACAAGTTACATATCTGTTTAGACAATGTTTAGATTTAATTTATAAAAGTTATTTCTTAAAACTATCTTGTGTTTGGAATATTCTACAATTATTTGAAGTTAATGAAAAAAAATCCAGACTTTTTCCTTACGGAAATACAGCTTTTGTCTTAAATTACGAACAGACGGATGAACAGATGGTGTTGTTGTTGTTTTTTTGTCACAAACTTTCAGACTTTGTCATTTTCTATCAATCAAGTTTTTATTTGCAGTTATTTACCCAAAATAAATATTTTATAAGCACTTTTTCTTTATTTTACGGTGGACGGATAGCTCAGTGGTTTGCACACTGGCCTTCCAATCCTGAGGTCGGGGTTCGATCCCCGGCAGCTACTCGGGAATTTTCAGAAACGCTTTTCAGTGTTTCCCACCCAACTAGAGGTGTACTGGTCAGGAACCCAGGCAATCCTTGCGTGTATCAGTGCTATACACTGGGCACGTTAAAGAACCAGGCTGTCTATTCGAAACGAGCTAGGCTAAGTTAGCCGGATAAGCTTGTATCTGATTTCTGATCTCTCTGTCGTGGGGGCTTTGTCTCACTCTGTCCCTCTGGTCAGATCGCTCTGTGTCTGTACTAGTGGAGGATGAATTATGCGCCCTGCGTGGCTGCATTTGAACTATGTAAAGCGCCTTTGGCGCTATATAAATCTGGTATAATTTAATGTACAACGCCGGTGAATATACTATGTGTAAAATTAGGCGTTTAATCAAATAAAGCAGTTTCAGTTTCAGTTTCAGTTTCAGTTTCAGTTTCAATAGTTTAAGCCAAAAATGGCAAAATTAATGTTCCTGACGGCGCGTCCGACGGGGAAGGAAATTGTTTTGTCATAATTTTTTCCAACTACTTATTGATAGAAATTACAGTGTGATATCTTACTCCTAACTATAATAAAATGAAATTGATGAAGTTTTTGAAAAAATGCGACCAAAATTAGTGTTATACGGTCCCTGCAGACGGACAAGACTTACCTAAAACAATTTATTTCCATAGGAATAATTGATATCCACCAAGCGTGTTACTTAAGAGTCTTAGTTGATGTAATTTTTTTTTAGAAAAGTTCTTCCTCTTGTATTAATCACTAACATGTCGTATGTCGTCCGTCGCGCTTTGGGGTCGGCGTGAAATGTGACAGGACATTATTAAAATGTCGCTTCGCATTGTCGAACGTCGCATTGTCACGTGCCCCGTTGTAAAGTGTCGTTTCGCATTTCGTTAGTCGCGATTCCGACACAGTCACGTACGGAAACGTTTATGGGCCTCACAATGTTGTGTTAGATAACGCAAATTTCGACATATTTTAACGAGAAATCAACATATTATCACAACAAGTTGATATATCTTATTGACATATTGCATTCCTTTTTTCAATGTTTAATCATTTTTACTCGAGATCCGCGCAAGCTGTAATGATATCTCGACATATTATGTCGATATAAACCATCCCTTTCTTACGGAAACGTTTATGGGCCTCGCAATGTCGTGTTAGATAACGCAGATTTCGACATATTTTCGCGAGAAATCAACATATTATCACAACAAGTCGATATATCTTATTGACATGTTGCATTTCTTTTTTCAATGTTTAATCATTTTAACTCGGGATCCGCGTAAGCTGTAATGATACCTCGACATATTATGTCGATATAAACCATCCCTTTCTTGATTTTCTAACGCAAGTTCTCATCTTAACCCGACTATATATAAACAAAGTCACTTCAATGACAG
This sequence comes from Mercenaria mercenaria, assembly GCF_021730395.1. Classification (NCBI taxonomy): domain Eukaryota; kingdom Metazoa; phylum Mollusca; class Bivalvia; order Venerida; family Veneridae; genus Mercenaria; species Mercenaria mercenaria. The sequence goes on along the minus strand of NC_069362.1, from coordinate 11,018,200 downwards.
TGACCAGGGGCGTAGGAAAGGTGAGGTTGGGTTAAGGATTCAGTATGTATGCGTGGATCTTGGGTCTCGTCAAGCAGAGTTTTGTTTGTTTGTTTTGGATTTAACGCCGTTTTTCGACAGTATTTCAGTTATGTAACGGCGGGCAGTTAACCTAACCAGTGTTCCTGGATTCCGTACCAGTACAAACCTGTTCTCCGCAAGTAGCTGCCAACTTCCCCACATGAATCAGAGGTGGAGGACGAATGATTTCAGACACAATGTCTTTTATCAAATCGTCACGGAGAACATACGCCTCGCCCAGGGCTCGAACTCACGACCCCACGTTCCGTAGATCTACGCTCTCCCTACTGAGCTAAGCTGGCGGACTGTCAAGCAGAGTAAACAATGAACATAAATATAAAATAAAAACGTATAGTAATTCCAGAATAAAATGTGGATTCACTGTGTATAGGCTGTTTACGAGTACTTAGGCACCAAATATTCACTCGGCGGATCATTTGCCTTTCTATAAAGGGACTCGGTAAAGCTGCTAGTTATAGCAAGACTAAACATTTATTTCTGGTTTACGGCAATTTGTAAGTGCTTTAATGCTACTCGTTGACAGATAGTATGAAGCAGAGAATAACTGCATACACAGTTTGGTTTGTCTGTGAACAAATAACAAATCACTAGTACATAACACATTTTTATAAATATTTTCTGAGTGCATATTTTTTTCCAAAACAGCAACAGCAAACAAATTAAACAGATCAAGAAAATTAAAAAAGAAAACAACCTCACAGTAAAATATCCACAGTTTTACTTTCACAACAGACGTCCGTCAGATGTTGTGAAAGAGAAGCAATTCTTTGAAAATTATTTTTTCTATTTTTATGGATTTCATAAATGAACACCAAGAAACCTTTGTATTAAATAACAAAAATGATGTTTTTCATAAAGCAGATCTAGGTTCAACATGGATTTCATAAGAAAAAGAAAATATTCAAATTAAAAGAAAATACAATGATTATGTTTTATGAATGGATTTCATTAAAAAACGTCCGAAAATAACAATTTTTTTAATTAAAAATAGTAAGTTCATCTAGAATACGGTCGGATTTCCTTAAAAAGGTGATTAAAGGAAATAAATTCTATATGAAGAAAATTAAGACTGCTTGGATATCCTAAAATATCTGTAGCATTGCATTTGACGGACCAATGTGTTTGTAACACTGTCTGCTATCTGTCACCTCACATGGATTAGGAACTTACATACTATAAGTGGTCAACTTGAATAGTGTATACTTTATTCATGGCAGGAAATATGGAACTTTTTTGTGTGTACATTCATATATCTTTTGTGTGTTGTCAGAATTCAAAGGAATCATGGTAACGTTACTGTGGTTTTTAGGAACCGCTTCTTAGGACATTGCGCTCCCAAAAATTGCAAACTAAGTGCTGTAATTGTTAAAGTACAGTTTAAACTGCACTACGGTCACTTTATATTGGTGGTAAGCCAGGCTTCTAGGAACAGGGTCAGTGCTACAATTCCCAAAATAATTTCCAAAATTGCGTTTATTCTACTAATTAAACTTCCAGCTATTTGATTTGTCTTACTAGCATGGTATTGAAAATGCCCGCCCAATATAAAAATACTTCCTACGGGCCTGTAAACCCAAATTTCATATTTCTAAAGAGAGCAATTACTATGTAGGGATAACGCATGTTTTTCGTGTTATAACGTTTGCAGAATCCCTAGGGATTGTTTGGTGCTCGAGCCCGTAGGGTGCGCTAACGCTATTCTAGCATAAAACGCGGAAAAAACCTAATAAATGAATACATTCTACTTTAACGTCATTAAATTTCCATGAAAAGGGCGGGAATATCTGAGTTGTTTTTTCACGTTGACGTCATTTCCATTTGAATTATTCGTTTGGAGCCGTAATACGTTTACGCTTTGCCACGGAACGCGCATATATAAAAAGATGTTATAACAGCACGTGAGCGCTAAAATCTCTCTGTTAACACACGTCTTCTCTCTTGTTAAAACACCCCCAAAAAGTGACAAGAACAGCAGTTTTATGCTAGAATATATTACGAGAACTCACTTTAGTAAATCAAGAAAGGGGCGTTTTATATCGTCATACTATGTCGAGATATCTTTATAGCTTGCGCGGATCTCGAGAAAAATTATCAAACATTGAAAAAATGAATGCAATAAGTCAATAAAATATATCGACTTGTTGTGATAATATGTTGATTTCTCGCGAAAATATGTCGATATTTGCGTTATCTAACACGACATTGCGAGGCCCATAAACGTTTCCGTACGTGGCAGAAATATGCCAACATACAATATTTTCTGTTTCCTGAAAACATTTTAACGCAAAATTTTGCGTTGGTGCTTCAAACTGCCGTAAGTTACTTGGAAGCTATCACGGTGATATTCTAAACTTTCCAGGAAAGTTGTGTATTTTTTTTCTGAAAGCATCGCTTTTATTTCCTTGATATGCTTTATATTTCTATGAAACTTTAGGCTATTGAGGAGAAGTTTTCAGAAAATTCTGAAATCTCAAGATAGTTGCCGAGAGTATCGAGAAAGCTATCTTGCCAATAAATGAGATACTAATATGAATTATCATAATAATATGCATCACCAAATGACGTATAGGTACAACATAAATGATAAAAGTCCTGCAAACATATATAAAGGAAAACATACGGAGTTACATATATACGCAGCCAGCCACTATTAAGGGTCCAACGACGAAAGACAGAGAGAGAGAGGGAAGACAAATATCAAAACAGTTAAGTTCAATGTGGATTATTATGCCGCAAGGTCTATCACATGGACCGTTAGGTACAAAGAATAAACAGGCGATTACCTCAAACATGTTGATGTCTATAAAATCACCGAGGAGTTGTCATTAGCCGGTAAATTGCACACAATCCTCCCCAACTTATCACCGCCATGTTCCAAAGTTGCAGGAAAGTGTAATTATTTTTTTTCTTTTAAACCAATGCATAGTGAATATATTCATAACAATATGAAACAATATTCATTCGTTGCAAAGTCTATAAAAAGAAGATAATGCATCATAGCTTTTGTGTTTTCCATTGTTAATTTCTAAAGTATAATTATTTTGTTTTTCACATTCATATTTAGCAATAATATTTATGTTGTTGATTTGTACTTTTTTTCTCTTTTTATGCATATGACTATCTGTCGGATGAGCGAATGAGTACTCCTCATAAAATAAATAAACGCGTTTGTAAACATGAATAGTTCGATCCAAACTGAAGGGGAAGAACTTTTATACCAACGATCCAAAAATAAGACAAAATACAAAACATATCGCATATCCGTAGCCCTGACTAACCTATTAACCAGGCCAGTATGTGCGTGAAATTAGCCAGAGCAGCCAGAGTAGCCAGAGTTCAGCCAGAGTTTAGCCAAAGTAGCCAGAGTTTAGCCAGAGCAGCCAAAGAAGTCAGAACTCTGGTTACTCTGGCTAGCCAGAGTAGCCAGAGTTCAGCCAGAGAAGTCATAACTCTGGTTACTCTGGCTGGCCAGAGTAGCCAGAGTTCAGCCAGAGAAGTCATAACTCTTGTTACTCTGGCTAGCCAGAGTAGCCAGAGTTCAGCCAAAGAAGTCATAGCTCTGGTTACTCTGGCTGGCCAGAGTAGCCAGAGTTCAGCAAGAGCAGTCAGAACACTGGTTAGTTACTCTGGCTGGGCAGAGTAGCCAGAGTTCAGCAAGAGTAAACAGAGTTCATCCAGTATCCAGAACTCTGGTTACTCCGGCTGACCAAAGTAGCCAGTATTCAACCAGGGTAGGTAGAGTTTCTAGATTTTCAACATGTTCTGGCTACTCTGGTCAGCTATAGTAGCCACAGTAGCCCGAGTCACCAGGATATCATTTGCTCTGGTTACTCTTGCTGTTTCTAACAGAGTAGCCAGAATTCAGCCAGAGTAGCTAGAGTTTCTAGGATTTTAACATGTTCTGGCTACTCCGGTCAGCCAGAGTAGCCAGAGTAACCAGGTACCATGTTCGCAAAATATTATCAGTCTTAGCTAAGTTTAATTATGATACTTAATATGTCATTTCTATCATAACATATTTATTTCCAGGTAAATGTGTTTTTTTACTTTAAATTTGGTGCCATTTTTTTTTTCAACAGAAGGAATAAGAGACAATACACTGGGGATAAGATATGCCATGAATAAGATCCAGAACGGGTCAATGCCAAACAAAAGACCATGACAGTCAGGTCGCACTGTCCAGGTATGGCATACAGCCGTATAAGTACTGAAGACCCAGGATGGATCGGTGACGCTTCGTCGTATCTACCCTTCGTGGGAGGCAGGCTACTTTGTAAAATTACAACTTTTATTAAAAGAAAACCTACCTAAGCATTATTTACAATGATTATAAACAAACAGCCTTTGCATATACCCGTTTATTTTTTTTTTGAAAGTGTTATTTTCTGATTCGTGTTACTCTTAACTTTGTTCGGAAATCATGCCGTCTTACTGTTTCTTTGTTGTTGTTGTTGTTATTTTATTTGATATTTTTGGCTTGTTTTAAAATTTTTAATCTACCAGAAATATATAGACCTGTTCGCTTTAATCTTTGCGAATTTCAGCCTTCATATACCACACACACAACACGCAACAGGTCTAACTTTTTATTTACATTATAATTATATACAACAGTTATCATGTATAATATGGCTTTTATGAAAAAGGGTCATACACTTTAAAAATGGCTCTAGTTTACATGTTTGTCTGTATTTTCTCTGGGTGTTCTGGCCAGCCAGAGTAACCAGAACCCTTGCACATTTTAGTTATTCCTGGTTACTCTGGCCAGCCAGAGTAGCCAGACTATGTAAAAAATATGGAACAGGCTGTCCTGGCTACTCTGGCAACAGGTGTTACTGTATTTTCTTTGGCTATTTCTGATTAGCAGTGTAGCTAGTACTAATGGCCATCTCGGAAATTCTGGCTGTTCTGGCTAGCCAGAGAAGCCAGAGCAAATGAAATCATGGTCACTCTGACTACTCTGGCTGACCAGAGTAGCTAGAACATATTAAAATCCTAGAACGTCTGACTACTCTAGCTGCTGTCTGAAAAAAAAAAGACAAATTTTTGAAGTCCGTTTTATGAATCACTTGATACATATAAAACACTAAAAAATAAAACCTGAGAGAACCAAAAGGGTCATTTCGCAATAGGTATTACAGTATTTTCTCTAGCTATTCGGGCTAGCCTGGGTAGCTAGAACCAATGGACATCTCGGAAATTCTGGCTGTTCTGACTAGCCAAAGTAGCCAGAGCAACTGACATCTTGGTTACTCGGCTTCTCTGGCCAGCCAGAGTAACCAGAGTTCTGACTTCTCTGGCTGAACTCTGGCTAAACTCTGGCTGAACTTTGGCCAGCCATAGTGACCAGAGTTCTGGCTACTCTAAATAGCCACTTGAAAATAGTTTTTAACTTGAAATTCAGTTTTCAACATGCTATTTAGATAGAAATGACATATGAGTCGCGCCATGAGAAAACCAACATAGTGGGTTTGAGACCAGAATTGATCAAGACCAGCCTGAGCGACAGAATCCATGCTGTTCGCTAACAGATTTTCCAAGTCCAATTCGCTTTAAAAGCGAACAACATGGATCCTAACCAGACTGCGCGGATGCGCAGCCTGTTCTGGATCCATGCTGATCGCAAAGCCACTATGTTTGTTTTCTCATGGCACGGCTCAATTATTAAATTTCATAATCAAATTCAGCTAAGACCGAAAAACTTTTGTGAACATGGGACCTGGTTACTCTGGCTACTCTGGCTGACCAGAGTTGCAAAAACATGTTAACATCTTATTAACTCTGGCTACTCTGGCCGGCCAAAGTAACCAGAGCAAATGAAATCCTGGTGACTCGGGCTACTCCGGATACTCTGGCTGACCAGAGTAGTCAGAACATGTTAAAATCCTAGAAACTCTTGCTACTATGGCTGAACTTTGGCTGAACTCTGGCTACTCTGGTTGAACTGTGGCTACTCTGGCCGGCCAGCCAGAGTAACAAGAGTTCTGACTACTCTGGCTGCTCTAAATAGCCACTTGAAAATATTAATTAACTTGAAATTCAGTTTAAGCATGCTATTTAGATAGAAGTTTCATAATCAAATTCAGCTAAGACGAAAAATGTTTTGTGAACCAGGTTACTCTGGCTACTCTTAAAATCCTAGAAACTCTGGCTACTCTGGCCAGCCAGACTAACTAAAGCAAATAAAATCCAGGCGGCTCGGGCTATTCTGGATACTATGGCTGACCAGAGTTGCCAGAACATTTTAACATCCTAGAAATTCTGGCTTTTCTTGCTGAACTCTGGCTACTCTGGCTGAAGTTATAACTTCTCTGACTGAACTCTGGCTGAACTCTGGCTACTCTGGCCAGCCAGAGTAACCAGAGTTATGATTTCTCTGGCTGAACTCTGGCTACTCTGGCCAGCCAGAGTAACCAGAGTTATGACTTCACTGGCTGAACTCTGGCTACTCTGGCTAACCAGAGTAAGCAGAGTGCTGACTTCTCTGGCTGCTCTGGCTGAACTCTGGCTACTCTGGCTAAACTCTGGCTGAACTCTGGCTACTCTGGCTGCTCTGGCTAATTTCACGCACATCAGGCATGTCTATTTTATGAATACAAAATACAGTTGGCCCATTTAAACGAGGTGTAACAACTTAAAATATATTGATAAATATCATTTGTTTGCAAGAGTAAATATGCACGATCCATATTCTTATTCGATATGTTGAAAATGGTAATAACCAACTGTTTATAGAGAAGATAAATATATGTTTAAAAGTCATCTTTCTAGGGAATCTCGTCTTAAAAGGATCTTTAAATGAAAACTGTTGAGTAGTATTGTGGTGCGGTGCAGTTCCCCTCACTGCTATTTATAATTGGATTTACCCAAATATTTTACTTCTCCTCCTACAGTTTCAAACTTACTATTCGGCTACAATTTGACAAGCATACATAACAGCAAAAGAAGACAAATTTAGGTATAATATCATTTAAGGTCAAAAGTCCGTTTTCATATTGTTTTGGAGCAAAATCATAAACAATAACAAAATACATAGAAACATTTTCGAGTACAAATTTTTATGTAAACATACTTTCACTCACGAATTCTACAGGGAATGTGGAGTCATTGATTTGAAATACAAACTCACGAAATGTGCGAAAATGGTCATATTCAAACTTATAATTGATAGCACCCTATTAAAGCACAGACTTTCCGGATGATGGCATGATATTGTCATTTTATAGAAAACTTTCATAAAACAGGGATACTGTAAGACAAAAATTGGTCCTTAAAAGGTCTTTTGATAAAACAACTATGTAATACTACCTACAGGTCAGTAAAACAAAATTCACTGTTATATCGTTTGATATTCTTGACAAAAAGGTAATCAAAACTGTAATACAATAAATTACGTATAAAATTTATGTGTACAATGTCGATTTTTATTTCCAATGTAAAAATGTATAAATATATTTTTATGCTCGCTATAGCTGTCATCATGTAGCCCTCTAAATGCGCATAACGTACAATTGTAGATGAAAGTAGATCGTCGGTTTGAAAATATTTACTGCAGTTGTATCCGATATAGTGGTTGACACATAAAAATACAAATTGTATTCTTCAATCTCAAACTGCATATAGTAAATTATATAATAATATTGATTTTATCCCTTTGTATAACCCGTACAGTGTTAGACTCTTATTTAATTGCCGAGTTTGTTTCCGTGACATATAACTGTGAAGCGCATATGTGGCGGCATCAGTAAGGGATCAGTAAGGTATATATGGGCTTTAATCCTTGTTAGGGGATTTCTACCCCTCATTTACCTATTAAATGTATAATTCATTTTCATGCGAAATCGCAGAGAAATAACTCGTTATCATAGTATATCTTTTATTTGAAATACGTGTTTAAAATGAACATTTACATTCTTTAACATTAAATATGGACGACACTAAAGATACTAACACGCTGCTAACAGCTCAACTTAAACGTTTCCACCGTGTATATCAAAGTTTTGACATAGACCTGCCAGACAACATCTTATATGATAGCAATCTTTGATAAAAGGTCCGTGCGTTTGCATGCATATTCCGTCAAATGTTTGCAAACATTACTGCAAAATAATAGAAATTGCTACATACATCTTAAGGTATAGTCCAAACACAAACAGCTAAACGGACGGACAAAACAACGCGCATACATCACAAGCCGGCTCCATATAACTAAAGAAAGACTTTAGAACTTTGAGACATATTATGCCAACTGCCTAGACGAATATTATGTGAAAATACAGTATCATATCGTCAATGGTTTCAGAGACATTTCCTATGTCCTAAGGTATTTTTTGATACAGACTGGAAATATTAAGGAAAACTTCCATCATCCTAGGATTAACATTTATATCAAATGTGACGAATTTGTATCATGTGTAACACAGTCGATCCGACCATACAAAAAAAGAGAGTTATAAACAGGGCATAAAACCTGAATATAGAGGCGTGCCATGACATGGATGCCATTGACATATAAACTTCAGTATTCATTTTCCGTTCATCCACTGATTCACATTTTATTTTCATATTTCATATTTAATAAATTTTGAAATATATTTAAGTGCCTCTTTTAGAAATATGTTTAACCAATTTTTAATACATTATCTTACTTTTATTGTAGAGTTTCCACTTTTTTTGAATGAAGGTAGACTCAAATTATGTCTTGAAATTCAAATACTTAGGTGTTTTATATTATGTTAAAAATGCACATCTCTACCAGCGATCTATTTTGAGAGTGAAAATGGACGTTGTACCTTCTAAAGTGTGTTAATATCTATATCTATTTGAGCAGCAGATTTTGTACTTCGCTCTGTCAAAATACAGCCTGATTAAGTTCATATGTTATCATTTCTGCAAGTAAAATAAGTAGGCCATTAAAATGATCAATAATATAATGTCCATGTATTGCATGCCATCGTTTGTACTGTGGGTATTTCAATGGAAAACATGTATCAATAATATCTATAGTGTACTTTAATGCTGACAGCACGAAAACATTACAGTCAAACCTGTCTGTAAAGGCAACCATTGGGAGAGCCAAAATGTGGTTTTTATTGGTAGTTGGTTTTTATTCACAGGTTGAAGTACACTATAAATGTTAAAATGGTAAACAAAACATGTAGTCTTTATAGCCAGGTGGTCTCTGTTCAGAGGTGGTCTTTAACACAGGTTTGACTGTATATAGAAGAAAGACGTTTTAGGACCTGCAGATAAAACGTAAAAGAAATGAAGAGTTCATGTTTCACGGGTGGTAAACGCGCAATCCAATTCCCACTGGGAATACGCTTAAAATGGGTTGCGCAACTTCAGGTGCTGGTGTTACTCATCAGTATATATAAAATCGAGGTAGATGGGTTTTGTTTTTGTAAATAATGACACATTTACGAGTGTTTTCGAAAAAAGCAAAATGCTATTCGACACAAAAATGAATAAAGACCATATGTTTGAAATACCAACTTATTAATTTAAGAATCAGCCCTGATATCACGAAAATCTTGACTTGTTTTTCATATGATAATTTAGGTATAATATATATATAAATGATGTCAAGATGGGTTGAAATTAATGTTATCAATGATAACGAAGATAAAGCCGAGGACGTTGGATCAATTGAAAACTAGGTTAAAATGTATGTTGCCCCACGTCTGGACAAATAATTGTAGTGGACGGAGATATTTACCAGTTTTAGATTTGATGGTTCTTCTGCAGTTTTCCATCATGAGTGTATTTGAACTTTTTTCTTTTTAACTTATTATAACTTGAACAAAGTTTAAAGCCATCAAACGATTTCTACATTTCTTATTATTTTCTTAAATGCTTTAAAAATAAAGTCATACACATTTCTGTAAAAGAAAATTTTTATTGTTGAAATGCGATTACAAAGTTTACATCAAGTAAATAGAATGTATCAGTTCCTTCCGTAGTGACATTATATGAAAAAACAAAACAACAACAACAACAGATAACGCATGCGACATATGTAACAAAGGATTAACTTTGTCGTCTGAATTGACCAGACCATACATTCAGCGTATTATATAATTGCTTGCATGAAATGGTTATATCATTTATCACTTGACATGATTCTACTAACAAGTCGTTTGTGTGAAGAAATATATACTTAATAACATTTGAAAAGAAGAATGTAATGTTTTCAGTCCTTTTATCCCGTAGTCGAATGATTGGAAAAACAAAAACATTTACTCTAGTTCGTATATGTCTACAGTATCTCTGTTACACATTGTAACAACTAGTTGTTGTTGCTCTGGATCAAAAGAAACTGTCTGACTGTCTTTAACTTTCCCAATCATACCCATCTTCTTCATTGTCTTTTCATTCATTTGGAAAATATTGGACTGTTCCCAGCCACAAGTGAAAATATTTCCTCTACCATCGGTACAAACTCCCTCTAGTGGAACTAAATCAGGATCATTACATGTTGATTCATAATTCCCCTGCAAATCAAGGATTATCACACCTATGTTGCGATCAGCTACATATATCCTATCTCCATAACTGCTGAGACTGATATGTCGGTTTGCATTAAAAATGGCATTTCCTTGCCGGTCGGTTGTGATTTTGTGTAGCACAGAGCCATTCATGTCATGAATATAGAGAGAGGTACTGCCGTCAGAGACAAACAGTTTACTATCCTTGTAGGCAAGACCCCAGCAACTATGATCTAGCTTTAGTTGTTTCGTTGTTACCATCTTGTTTCCGAGTGATACGAATTGAATAGATTTGTTTTGAAGGTTTACAGCAATTTCATCTTTACCAGTTTGACAGATAGCCTGAGGTGAAGCTCCCAGAACTAGCTGATCCTTGACAGATTTTGAAGAAAGATCTACACGTTTCAGGCTTTTGTTGTTTGAGTCAGCTAGTAGTAATAAACCATCCGCTGTGAAACATGAGCCTTGAATATAACATTTCCCTTCATTTGCATATCTGATATTTACTTCATACTTGCTTTGCACTTGATACAATGTAGTTTTTAACCCTGCAGAGACCATTCCTAATGATTTCACCTCATTCAGAAAAGCTGTAATTTTTGAATAGGCAGTAAATAAGATTTTAACATCCAAAGCTTTTCTCAGAACTCTTTCTGATTTTGTTGTTTCAAAAATACGTTTCTTTGCCATTTTAACAGAGACAAACTCTTGTGCTTTATTTCCAAAGGATTTGCTAACATTTTCCGCCGACAGTCCTAGTTTATCTATGGTCTCCTGTGCAACTTTGATCTCGTTTTCTATGTTTTCTCTCATTTTCCTGTATACTTCTTCCAAGTTTCTGATAGACTCGGTCTCAAGTGTGTCTAACACAGCTTCCATTTCTTTTCGGAAATTCCTAATTGACTCCTCTGCTTTCACTTTGTATTGGTCAAGTTCGATGACAAGATGTTCTTTTGCCTTCTTTATGTCTTCCATATTAGCCTTCTCTGCGAGTAGTTGTCCCTTTATTTCATCAGCAGTTGACTTCTCATATAAAGTGTCTATTTCGTCAGGAACAGAGTTTATAGTTTTGCACGTTCTGAAAGAGTAAATGTACAAATCTGCTAATTAACTCTATTAAAGTACTTTGTTTACGGATCATTTAAAGTGTTTAAAGACACACCCAAGTGGATTTTAATTTCGGAAATCATGCACCATAGACCCATTACTTTTTCTAATACACATGTACTACAGCAGAAGTATTATGTACGTTCAGATTGTATACTTTGTCAAATAGCACATGTACTGCGACAGTCCACGTTCTATTTTGTAGAAAATGTCAAACTTCTTTTTCAAAAGTATTTTCCTTAACTTCGAAAAATAATGGTTAACTTATGTGAGCCGTGCCATGAGAAAACCAACATAGTGGCTTTGCGACCAGCATGGGTTAGGATCCATGCCGTTCGCTAATGGTTTCTCTAATTGCAACAGGCTTTGAAAGCGAACAGCATGGATCCTGACCAGACGGCGCGGGATCCATGCTGGTCGCAAAGCCACTATGTTGGTTTTCTCATGGCACGGCTCATACAGTAGCAGTATTTTATCATTGTGAGAGCTCTATTTTCACTTTCGTTTTGCCGTTTTTGCAATTTTCTGAAATGCATTTGTTTTCACTTTTGTCACATTTTCAAGACCCTGAGTGCCCATCAAAACAAGTTAGTTAAACACTAGTTAAAGTTAAAATAACAAAAAAGAAGTTTGATATTTTCTACAAAAAGAACATGGACAATTGAAGTACATGTGATATAAGATAAAATTTGTTGTTCCAACCGCAACAACATGTATTGAAAACAGCTTCTACTTATACTTTTTCCGAAAAACAAAGACATACGAGACATAAAAATCCTAAAACACAAAAAGACCGTAAATGGATAAATATGAATATGAAAGTTAACTATTTAATGGTTTTAATGTACAGTACACTTTATCTCACTGAGATTTTTTTGCAATGTTTGGTACATTTGAAAGCAGTAACGTTTGATTGTTACAAGTTATTATTTAAATATGTGTTACCTGTGATTTAAAGCTATACAAGTCGCACACACAATTTCATCATGGTCTGCACAATACATGTCCAGCAGCTTGGTGTTGTGAACGGTACATCTTTCTGTTGGGCAACTTGGCAACATTCTCTGTGCACTACCTTTACTGAAATTTGACTTGCCAAGGAACTGATGTACCCCAACTGCAGAGGGAAACAGCTTGTGAAAGTCTGCGCATGGTATACAGAAATAATCCTGACACTCCACACAGTAAATATCTGCCTCTCTTGTTATACTTTTCTTTGCACATATACAACATTTAAAGTTGATTATTTCCTCTGATCCATCTCCTCCAGTAGCCATTTTGTCCCACTTGTTTATTTTACTTCCTCGTAACGAAAGCAATATATAACCGATAAATTTTCAGAAAAGTACACTAAGTAAACGGATGCATAAAATTAAATGCTTGTATCCTGGTATCTAGTTACTGATAATGTAATACAATGTTCACCATCTTTATGTAGGTGTGTAAGTTTAAAAATGAGTGTTTTGTTGGGCAATACAAATTTACACCGTAGCCTGATTAACACTATATTTGCTAAAGTTTCAAGTTTATTGACAAAGTCATGTTCCTTTAAGGGCATCTGGCAACAACAACAACATAAACAGTAACAAAATAATGAAAATGGCAAAAAGCGGCAATGATGGCACGATATTGAAGTGTGACAGCATGAAATATTATTAGTTAATAATAATTGCCATATCGTACAATTGTCGTTTTTCAATATGGAAAGCCATAGCTGTCTGGTACGTTATGCTGTTCTTGTATGAGTGTATGAAGTGGATTTTGAGGGGTAGGGGAGGAAGGGGTTGGGGAGTGGTTAACGTCACACCGACACAGTTAATTATAGGTCATTTGGCTTCAAGTTTGATAATGGCGGAAGACCTCTGGTGTCCCCGGAACATCATTTCATCACGAGCGGGCACTGGATAGAACAACCGACCTTCCGTAAGCTAGCTGAATAGCTTCCACAAATGAAGTATTAAACGCCCTGAGTGAGGTTCGAACCGACATCAAAAGTGTTTCGAAGTCAGCGGGTATGCCATGGAAGCCTAAGTATATGAATTGTGTCTACTTATATGTGTTTATAATTTACATGTATACGATGATATCATGTGCTCAACAATGTATATGGTGTTCTTTCATCATTTCTGTGCGGTCCTTCCAGAAGTACATTCGATTCTTTTGTTTTATTGTGCAGTTTATTTCACTTCATATGCGGTCTTTTCAGCTGTTAATGTGGAGCTTTCAACTTAATATGCATTGCCTTTGACTGTATATGTTATGTTTTTAACATTATGTGCTTTCAGCTTTATGCGGATTTAACTGTATACGAGGTCCTTGTATCTGTATATATAATGCATGCGGTTTTTATATCTATACCTGTGATTTCAATTGTATATGCGGTGCTAGTTTAAAAAAGTACAGTGCAACCTTTCTAGTGCGAACGAATAAAGTGCAGTGAACGAGTACAATGCAGTCTCTGTAATGTGAACGAGTAAAGTGCAGTGTATGTAGTGTGAACGAGTACAATGCAGTCTTTATAGTGTGAAGGAGTGAAATGCAGTCACTACAGTGTGAACGAATACAATGCAGTCACTACAGTGTGAACGAGTACAATGCAGTCACTGTAGTGTGAACGAGTACAATGCAGTCTCTGTAGTGCGAACGAATACAACGAGTACAATGCAGTCTCTGTAGTGTGAACGAGTGAAGTGTAATCTCTTTAGTGTGAACGAGTACAATGCAGTCTCTGTAGTGTGAATGAATAAAGTGAAGTCTCTGTAGTGTGAACGAGTACAATGCAGTCTCTGTAGTGAGAACGAGTACAATGCTGTCTCTGTAGTGTGAACGAGTATAATGCAGTCTCTGTAATGTGAACGAGTTCAATGTAGTGTGAATGAGTACAATGCAATTTCTGTAGTGTAAAACAGTACAATGCAGTCTTTGTAGTTTAAACGAGTACAGAGGAACCTCTCTAGTATGTACGAGTACAGTGGAGTCTCTGTAGTGCGGAAAGAGAAAGAGCACTAGTTAGTTTGAACGAGTACAAAACAACATCTGTGTTTGAAAGAGTAAAATTGAAATTTTCCAGTGTAAACGAGTACAGTGCAACCTCCGTACTGTAAACGAGGGCTCAGTGCAATGTCTGTAGTGTGAACAAATACAGTGCAACCTCTCTAGTGTGAACACGTTCATTGCAGTCTCTAGTTTGAACGAGTACTGTGCAACCTAGGTAGTGTGATAGAGTAACGTGTAGTCTCTAGGTCGAACGAGTATAGTGCAAACTCTCTAGTGTGTGCAAGAATATTGCAGTCTCTACTTTGAACGAGTACAGTGTAACCTCTTTAGTATAAACAAGTGTATTGCAGTCTCTAGTTTGAACGAGTACAGTGCAGTCCCTGTAGCATGAACAAGTATATTGCAGTTTCCAGTTTGAAAGAGTACAATGCAACCTGTCTAGTGTGAACAAGTACATTGCAGTCTCTAGTTTGAACGAGAACAGTGCAACCTCTGTAGTGTGATCAAGTGCATTGCAGTCTCTAATTTGAACGAGAACAGTGCAGTATCTCTAGACTCTAGTATGAACAAGTATATTGCAGTATCTAGTTTGAACGAGTACATTGCAGTCTCTAGTTTGAACGAATACAGTGCAACCTCTCTAGTAAGTACAAGTGCATTGCAGTCTCTAGTTTGAATGAGTACAGTGCAGCCTCTATAGTGTGAACGAGTAAAGTGCAGTCTCTAGTTTGAACGAGTACAGTGCTGTCTCTGTAGTATGAACAAGTGCACTGCAGTCTCTAATTTGAAAGAGTACAGTGCAACCTCTCTAGTATGAACACTTATATTGCATTTTTTGTTTGAACGAGTACAGTGCAGTATTTTGTTTGAACGAGTAAAGCGTAACCTCTCTAGTGTCAACAAGTGCATTGCAGTCTCTAGTTTGAACGAGTACAGTGCAACTTCTCTAGTGTGATAGAGTAACGTGTAGTCTCCAGTTTGAACGAGTACAATGCAGCCTCTCTAGTGTGAACACGTGCATTGCAGTCTCTTGTTTGAACGAATTCAGTGCCACCTGTGAACGAGTGAAGTGCAGTCTCTTATTTGAACGAGTAAAGCATTACCTCTCTAGTGTGAAAAAGTAAATTGCAGTCTCTAGTTTGAGCGAGTACAGTGCAACCTCTCTAGTATGAACGAGTAAATTACAGCTGCTGTACAGTGCAGTCTCTAGTGTGAACAAATGTACTGCAACCTCTGAAGTGTAAACGAGTACGCAGCTCAGTGCCTGTAGTGTGAACAAATACAGAGCAACCTCTTGGGTGAACAAGTACAATGCAGTCTCTAGTGTGAACGAGTTAGTGAAACCTCTGTACTGTGAACTCCTCGGTTATGAACAAGTACATTATAAGCAAGTACAGTGCAGTCTCTGTAATGTGAACAAGGACAGTGCATTCACTGTTGCATTGAAATTGTAGTGCAGTCTCTAGAGTGTACGGTTACAGAAGTAAAGTTCACCCCTATAATGTGAACGAGTATAGTTCATACTCCCCAGTGTGTGTGATCAAAAACAGTGCAACCTCTGTAGTGTAAACAAGTACACCTTAGTCTCTAGTTTCACGAGTATATTGCAACCTATTTAGTCTGAACGAGTAAAGTGAAGTCGCTATAGTTTGTACGAGTATAGCGCAGTCTCTGTTGTGAATGAGTACAGTACAACCCCTGTAATGTTAACGGGTGCGCATTGCAGTCTCCGGAATATGAACAAGTACAATACAGTCTCTTATGTAAACGAATGCAGTGCAACCTCGAGCTCTGAAACTGAAACTGAAACTGCTTTATTTGATTAAACGCCTAATTTTACACATATTATATTCACTGGCGTTGTTCATTAAAAAAAAAAAAAAAAAAAAAAAAAAAAAAAAAACATAATAAATTATATTCAAACACGACATATTTGACAAAATTTCTGTACTGCAATTTCTGAATTACAACATTGCGTATAAAGCATACACGATCACACTACATAGTAGAGTATACTCAGCGTCTCTACCATATTCAGTCAATCAACATAGAAGTGATCAGAACCATGATTCAAACCTTTTAAAAAACAGTGTTTTGAGCTTCTTTTTAAAAGTGTCTGCCGAATCAGAATTTCTCACGTCTACTGGTAGTTGGTTCCATAGTTTCGGCCCTACAGTCCGAAAACTTCAGTCGCCAAATGTTTTACGTTTGTTAAATGGTACCTTGTAACAACCTTTAACAGAATCTGAAGACCTTAAACTACTGGTCCGAGAGCTCACGGACTTTTATTGCAATAATTGAGGCCAAAAGAAGTTTATACTTTTTTGGAAACAGTATTTCACATCCTCCATGAAAACCCATTTCTTAAGTGTCAAAGCCGTGCCTATCTATATTTTGTTCACTTATGTTTGTGATAGGGGAGGTAAAACTCACTTGTAAAAATATTAGGGGGTAGGGTAAAGTTTACGTCTACAAGTTGCTTCACTGTTTAATTACAGTAACTATCTTATTGTCAGTAAATGTATAATTGTCAAACAATGACAGCCATAAGAAATTTATCAAAAAGGACTGAAGGGCAAACTGGATTTCAAGGTCAAAGGTCAGATTTATGTTAAAGTCACAAAAATTGGCACATTTGAAATTTATTTTTATTCTTAAAAAATACTTTGTTATCATAAGTCACTCATCTTTATTTATGTAATGTGAATATATCAGCCAAAATCAGAAATGCAAATTTTATTGCAAAAAGTCAAGGTCAACCCTGATAATTGTAAGTCAAAGTTCATTTTCATGCAAAAATGTGAAAATTATTATCTTTACTTTTTTTAATCTGCTTAATATGTCTTCACATTATTAGTCACTGAAGTTAATTCATTTTAATGTTTGTATGTCAGGCAACGTCACCAGTGCAGATGTAACCCCAAATCTGCCAAGAGTAAAGCTAATATCAAAGGTCAAAGGTCAAATTTGTGTTAAAAATTGCACAAATAGCTTCCTGTTTGAAATATAACAGATATGTTTTCATCATTATAAGTAATTACTCGTGGTTTATTTTAGTGTATATATGTCTCACAATGTCAATAAAGAAGATATCGTCTAAAGGCAGACAAGTTCAAATGTAATATTAAGGATCAAAGGTCATTTTCATTTAAGAGAATGATAAAATAGCTCTTTTACTTTTCTCTTTTTTGACAATTTCCTGTCGATCTAGTCAATGATATCTGTTCATTTTAATGTATAAATGTTAGGCGATGTCTTGTATGCACATATAATTTCAAAACATTCAAGTTCAACCATAATATGAAAGGTCAAAGGTCAAAAAGTGAGTAAAATGTTGCAATAATATCACCTATTTGTAATAATTTTTATTGTTAAAATGTATTTGTTTTGTCATTTCAGTAACTGATCGTTGTTCATTTTACTGTATATATCTCAGACGATGTCATGGAAGAGAAAATAAGTCAAGGTCAAACCTGGTATTAAAGGTCAGGGGTCACTTTTGTGTAAAAGATCAAATGTAGCATACTTACTCATTACTTTTTTCAAAAATAGCTTTTTGTTATAATTCACTGTTAGAAATTTATTTTAATGTATACATGTCAAGCAAGGTCAGCAATATAGGTTTTGTTCTAATAAGTCGAAGCTAGTCCTTTTTATCAAAGGTCAAATGTCAAATTTGTGTGAAAATTCAGAAAAACAGCACGTTTGCAATGATTTTTCTTTATTATTTTAGGGTATTTTTGTCAACACTAGTAACTGATTATTATTCATTTTAAAGTATATATAACAGGTGATAACAATCTTCCTTAATTACGAAAATATTAGTCAGTGTAAATCCTGACATTAAAGGTCAAAGGAGAGCGTCTTCAAGAAACTTGCCATTATGAAAAAATGGCTTGAACAAGTTGGGGAGCAAATGAAAAGATCCTACGGCAAGTCTACACAGGCACCGAATGGCCCATAGCAGAGTAAGCATCCACCTCATGGGTAACTGCTTCCATAACCAGTAAAGATAAACTGGACAACGTTCAAAATTCAGGCCTGAGGATAAGTCTTTGAGCAATGTAAACAACTCCAATAAAGGAAATGAAAAAGACATCCAACCTTGAGCCATTAGAGACAAGACGAGAGTACAAAGCCCTTAGGCAGGCAGAGAAGGCAAAGAGACTACAATCACACCCACTCTATTCAAAACTCGAGAGCAGAACAAAGAACAGACTGAAATGACAGAGTCTCAACCATATCGTCAAAGGACTGCAGAAAGGAAAAGCAGAAGCACTGGACACAGAGGCAGAACCGCTTGTGCCCGGTGAATGGGCTCCTAGACAGTGTGCTCCAAAGATCAGATTTGAGGTGCCAGGAGTAGAAGAAAAGGGAAAAAGAACATCAGGCTCACCAACAATCTTTTACACTAGAAATGATCAATGACCGCTATCCAGCATACTCTTGGATCCAAGCATATACCGATAGATCAGTGGAAAAGCAGTTCAGAATGCTGGGAGTGGTGCCTACATCAAATTCTCTCACACTCTGTCATCCAGTAGGCAAGAGATTCTTCAACTTTAGAACCGAGACGCAAGCCCCCATTTCGGCCACACCCCAACTGTATGAGCGAGGAGAAAAGGTACAAAGTATTTTTTTCCTAACAGACTCCAAGTGAGCTCTTCAGGCTCTCTCAGCAGGTCCATCAGACATCTTAACGAGACAGCTGCTGGAAATGTGGGCATAGCCGAAAATGAAGCTGCGGACGAACTTTGCAAAGGAAGCAACCAATAAATACAGTCCCAAACCTCCAACTTCATACAGAGAATCTCAGATTCTGCTAAAGAATAGATTTGCGTCAGACTAGAAGAACATAAATGATGGAGGCTACCTGCCCAATAATAACGGTCTACACAAGCTAATCCGAGAAAGCCAAACAACTACCCTCCGTTAGTGCACTGGACACTGTGGCCTGAGAAAACATATGAAGAAGCGGGGTGTTGCAAAGACACCAAAATGCCAGTGCGTATCAGAGGAACAAATACCATTACACATCCTGCAAAGCGGTTTCTATCTGGAAGAAGTACGCCAGTAGGTTTGGCCCACAGACATCCCATATGAGACCAGGCTGTGGGGAGATGCCAGCGACCTGCAGAACCAGTGCAGTTCACTGCCGCATCTAGTGTCAAAGCCATGCCTATATATATTTTGTTCAGGAAATTTGATGTAGGCACCACTCCCAGCATTCTGAACTGCTTTTTCCACTGATCCATCTGTATATGCTTGGATCCAAGAGTGTGCTGGATAGCGGTCATTGATCATTTCTAGCGTAAGAGATTGTTGGTGAGCCTGGTGTTGTTTTCCCTTTTCTTCTACTCCTGGCACCACCAATTTGATCTTTGGAGCACATTGTCTAGGAACCCATTCATCGGGCACAAGCGGCTCTGTCTCTGCATCTAGTGCTGCTGCTTTTCCTTTCTGCAGTCCTTTGACGATATGGTTGAGACTCTGTCGTTCCAGTCTGTTCTTGGTTCTGTTCTCGAGTTTTGAGTGGAGTGGGTGTGATTGTAGTCTCTTTGCCTTCTCTGCCTGCACAAGGGCTTTGTACTCGCGTCTTATCTCTAATGGCTCAAGGTTGGCTGTCTTTTCCATTTCTTTTATTGGAGTTGTTTATCCTCAGGCCTAAATTTTGAACCTTGTCTAGTTTATCTTTACTGATTTTGGAAGCAGTTACCCATGAGGTGGATGCGTGCTATGCTATGGGCCGTACGGTGCCTGTGTAGACTTACCGTAGGATCTGCTCCCCAACTTGTTCAAGCCTTTTTTCATAATGGCGAGTTTCTTGAAGACCCTCTCCCTTGACCTTTAATGTCAGGTTTGACCTTGACTAATTTTTGATAATCAAGGAAGAATGATATCATCTGTTATATATACTTTAAAATGAATAATGATCAGTTACTAGTGTTGACAAAAATACCTAAAACAATAAAGACAAATAATTACAAACATGCTGTTTTTGCGAATTTTCACACAAATTTGACCTTTAACCTTTGATAAAAGGGTTGGCTTTGACCTTTTAGGGAAAACCTACATAGCTGTCCTTGCTTGAAATGTATACATTAAAATAAATTGCTAAAAGTGAATTACAACAAGAAGCTATTTTTAAACAAAGAAATGAGTAAGTATGCTACATTTTGATCTTTTACAGAAAAATGACCCCTGGCCTTTAATACCAGGTTTGACCTTGACATACTTTCTCTTCCATGACATCGTCTGACATATATACAGTAGAATGAACAACGATCAGTTACTGAAATGACAAAACAAATACTTTTAAACAATAAAAATTGTTACAAATAGGTGATATTATTGCAACATTTACTCACTTTTGACCTTTGACCTTTCATATTATGTTGAACTTGAATGTTTTGAAATTATATGTGCATGTCAGACATCGCCTAACATTTACATATTAAAATGAACTGATATCATGGACTAATATCGACAAGATATTGTTAACAAAGAGAAAAGTTAAAGAGCTTTTTTTTCATTCTTTTACTTGAAAATGACCTTTGATCCTTAATATTACATTTGAACTTGTCTGATTTTAGACGATATCTTTATTACTGGCATTGTGAGACATATATACACTAAAATAATTCACGAGCAGTTACTTATAATGATTAAAACATATGTGTTATATTTCAAACAGGAAGCTATTCATGCCATTTTTCACACAAATTTGACCTTTGACCTTTGATATAAGCTTTACTCTTGGCATTTTGGGGGTTACATCTGCACTGGTGACTTTGCCTGACATACAAACATTAAAACGAATTAACTTCATTGACTAATAATGTGAAAACATATTAATCTGATTAGAAAAAGTTAAGGCAATAATTTTCACATTTTTGCATGAAAATGATCTTTGACCTTCAATTATCAGGGTTGACCTTGACTTTTTGCAATAAAATTTGCATTTCTGATTTTGGCTGATATATACGCGCTACATAAATAAAGATGAGTGACTTATGATAACAAACTATTTTTTAAGAATAAAAATAAATTTCAAATGTGCCAAATTTTGTGATTTTAACATAAATCTGACCTTTGACCTTGAATATCCAGTTTGCCCTTCAGTCCTTTCTGGTGAATTTCTTATTGCTGTCATTGTTGGTCATATATACATTTACTGACAATCAGATAATTACTGTAATTAATCAGTAAACTTTACCCTACACCCTAATATTTTTACAAGTGAGTTTTACCTCCCCTATCACAAACATAGGTGAACAAAATATAGATAGGCACGGCTTTGACACTTAAGAAATGGGTTTTCATGGAGGATATGAAATACTGTTTCCAAAAATGTATAAACTTCTTTTGGCCTCAATTATTGCAATAAAAGTCCGTGAGCTCTCGGACTATACGTTTTGGTGCTTGTTCCGATAATAATTCAGTCAAGTAAGATGGAGCTTGGCCGATTGAACAATTAAACATGACAGTTAAAATCTTAAATTCAATTCTAGCTTTAATAGGAAGCCAATGTAGTCGGAACAAAGCTTGTTTTGAAATGTCGTACTTGCTGAGTCTTAAAACGAGTTTGTGTGACAGGAAAGGCCGTACCGGCGACAGTAACCATCAGAACAAATCAACACCCTTTACAATATTTACAAATTTATTTACAAAAGATGATTATTAACAATGAATAGATATGAAAAGAAAAAAAAACTGATTATAAGAAAGAAAAAAAAAAGAAAGTTCAGTATCTCTAGATACAAAAGTTCTTAAATTCCATTCTAATCTGACGTGACACAGTTCTTTAATTCAATTGTGAACTTTAAGTAGCACAAACAAAACGCAGCTTCTAAATTCAAAATACAGTCCCTTTAAACCGTGAATACGTTGATTCCGTGTTGGCTCCCTATGGTGGTAGGTGATTGCATCCCTGAGCTGACTTCAGAGGATAACAAAAATCATCGTCTTTGCGGTTTACGGCACAACCATGGGACGAAAGCTCTGCGCTGGGAATATCACATCCAGGCGAGTGAAGACAAGTGAACCTCGGGCATTGTACTTCCGGGTTATGACATCACCAGGTAAAATCGTCTGGCGGAAGAAGCTCGATCGAGCATAAATTTCTAGCAAGAAAATAATTCAGACATAGATTCGTCTATAAAGTCGTAAGGTGGTGTGCGCAAGGCATATCTAGTCCAGTCTATTTAAAGGATAATGTCCCGCCAAATACTAAATTTCATGGGATTCACGGCTAAGCCGTGAGCTATGACTATTGTCATTTTCACGGGATTCACGATATAGCCGGGAAATCTAACTACTTTGGCGCGAATTTAAATTGACAATTTGAGGCCCATTATAGTGGTTTTGGGGATAAAAACATAAATTACTGAAGTTTATAAAATATCAACTTTCTTATTACTGAACAGAATTTAATGAAATTTACATGGAAATTTAAGTTATGAAATACAGAAAAACATGAGAGGTATTTCATGCGTGAAATCTGACATTTACCTCAATAACTCAAAAATTTACAAAAAGATGATGCAATACCTGCATTTACAATACATATAAAATAGGCCCGTATGTCAATTTGTGACACACGTCCCCCCTTAAAAAGAAAATTTATAATTTTCTTAAATGAAAACAAAATGACATACTGAAAATAGCAAACACAAAAGAAAACACACACTGTCACTATCTGTACACAATATAATATAGCCACTTGTCTACACTCTACTCAAATAATCTGCGCCTACATTTTCTCTACCAGGAATTGCTCTGATACTGATCCTATATGGCTGCAATGCCAATGCCCATCTCATCAGCCTGGAATTGCTAAGTTTCGCTTTATTCAAATAAGTAAGCGGCTGATGATCTGTCTCTAATACAAAGTCTTTACCGAACAAATACCGGTGAAACTTAGCTACTGCCCATACTATCGCTAAACACTCCTTCTCTATCACTGAGTACTTTTGCTCCTAGTAGAAATTTTCTACTAGCATACGCTACAGGTAATTTCTCTCCATCACTTTCCTGAAGCAATACTGAGCCTAAACCTAAATCTGAAGCATCTACTCTCAATATAAAAGTCTGATCTAAATCTGGCAACTTCAAAATAGGCGGACCCATTAAGCTAGCCTTCAAAGTCTGGAAAGCCTTTTCTTGACTTTCACCCCACTCTACAAGATTTGGCTGACCCTTTTTCGTCAAATCTGTGAGCGGAACTGCAATGGCGCCGACATTTGAGATAAACTTAAAAAGTATCAATAGAAGTACGCATACAAAATATATATCTGTCAATACCTTTGAGAAATTGTCTAACAAATCTACTACTTCCTGTTTACATTCTACTGGTAACTCCGGATTTATCTCTACATCTTTGTACGTTTCTGTACCCTGCTTTATAGGACACAAAACTATATCCTTTTCTACTCTACTCGAAAACTCATCACTACTTTCATTCGGATCTAATCTGTCATAATCTCTCTGATCCTCCTCTACAATAGCTGCTCCAACCTTACTTAAAATACCCTTATCTGGTATAGACTTACTATCATCCTTCCTTTCACAGTACTGTTTCAGCATGTTTGCATGAAACGTTTTCAACTTTCCGTCTACATCTATCCTGTAATCTAGTCTATTTACTACCTCTACTACTACGTAAGGACCCTTCCAATGTAACAACAACTTATTATGTTTCGTAGGTAACAATACAAGTACCTTACTACCTGCCTTAAACCTCCTATCTCTAGCCTTCTATGTAATACTTCTTGTATCTAGCACTACTTTTTGCTAACTGTTGCTGAGCTATCTTACACGTATCCTCCAACTTTTTCTTGCAAATCCATAACATACTGGTAAGTGGTTTTAACCTCATCATTCTCCATCTTACCAGCCCATAACTCTCTTAGCACAGTTATCGGTCCACGGATTGTTCTACCGTAAAGTAACTCAAAGGGAGAAAATCCCAAACTTTCTTGCGGAACTTCACGGTAAGCAAACAACATAGCATTCAAATACCTATCCCAATCTCTAGGTCTCTCACTACACATACGCTTTCAACATTTGCTTCAAACTACCGTTAAACTTCTCTACTAAACCGTTACACATAGGGTGATACGGTGTTGTAGTTAACTGCCTTAATGACAATAACCTACTAACTTCTGCCATAAGTTCTGACGTAAACTGCGATCCACAATCGGTAAGCATTTCCTCTGGCACTCCTAATCTACTATACATATCTACTAATGCCTCTGCTACTCTCTCAGTTTCAATACTAGGTAGTGCTATAGCTTCTGGATATCTAGTAGCATAATCTACCATAGTCAAAATATACCTGTTTTTCCTATCAGTCATAGGTTCGATCGGACCAACGATATCGACGGCAACTCTCTTAAACGGAGTATCAATCAAAGGCATTTTTCCTAACGGAACTTTACTTACTCTACCCTTAGCTATAGTACGTTGACAAATACTACATGACTGACAGTACCTCCTAACCTCTGCCATTACTCCTGGCCAGTAAAATTCGCCTAATACCCTATCACTAGTTTTCCTTATACCTAAATGGCCTGACAGTAATGAATCATGTGCAACTTTCATTACAGTTTCTCTAAGACATTTAGGTACAATCAGCTGTCTACTTTTGTCTAAATTCTGGGCGGTATACTCTCTATATAACAATCTATTCTTTATCTCAAACCTAACTGAACCTTTACCTCTACACTGCTTAATCGTACCTTCCTCAGCCTTCTTTCTACACAAATCTAAAGTGCTATCTTTCTGTTGCTTTTCTAAGAACTCCTCTCTAGATACATCTAAAATCTGAGACGGAACTTTAAGCTTTACTTGCTTCTTAACTTTGGCTTGCGCCCTAGTTTCTACTGCTGACGCTAAACTACTAAACTGAGGTTCTACAGCTCCCTCTACATTACCAATTATAACATCATTGGTAGGATT
The DNA here is from genome assembly GCF_021730395.1 of Mercenaria mercenaria. Lineage (NCBI taxonomy): Eukaryota > Metazoa > Mollusca > Bivalvia > Venerida > Veneridae > Mercenaria > Mercenaria mercenaria. The sequence goes on along the minus strand of NC_069362.1, from coordinate 10,992,569 downwards.
ATCTACAACCAACGCCTCTACTGTACCCTTGAAATACGGACAATCAATATCTATTCTAGCTACATCTAGCCTATGTTCACTCCCATCTATGTACTTACATCTACGGGTTTTCTCTAAAAACTGACTTGCTTCTACTAAGTTCCGTTTCACTATCACACATGTACAACCTGTATCCCGCATAGCGATTACATCCCTACCATTACAAGTACCGGGTTTTGTAGGACATGTACTTACACTAAGCATACCTAACTCCTCAACATCACTTAGTTCTATAATGCTATTTCCACTCTCTGACCTACTTGACTTACTCCTATCTCTATCTCTATTTCTTCCTCTACCTCTACTCCTAGATCGGTCACGGCCTCTACCTCTATTTCTACTTTCCTTACTATTTCTATTCCCCCCTTTACTACTTTCCTGCTCTACCTCTAACTCTGCTGCTGCATTGGCACTATTACCGCCGTACTTTCCACTCCTACAGTAATATGAGCTATGCCCTATTCGACCACACTTATTACACTTTAGTACACCAAAGGGTTGAAAACTTCTACCTCTATTAGCAACATTGCTACTACCTCTATTACTAGTGCCTACATTACGACTACTAGGATAGTGTCTCTGAGGTATTTCATATGGTTTATAGCTCCGGTCCTTATTGGTTCGATTCACGACATACTTGGGACCTCCTCGAGTCTTTGCAAACAAATCTGCATCTTCTGCTACATCCTTAGCTTTAACTAACCTCTTACTACTCAAATTCTGGTATAGTTCTCTATTACATACATCTAAAAATTGGTCCCTAAGAATAAAATCTAACAATCCTTCGTACGTTTTATCTACCTTACTCAGTCTAAGCCAACCATCTAAATATCTACTTATTCTGGCTAGAAACATCACAAAGGTCTCATTATCACGAGGCCTCTCAGTTCTAAACTTTTTCTTATAGCCATCGTCAGTGAGTTCGAACTGACGTAGCAAAGCGGCTTTCAGTTTATCATAATCCTTCCTATCTTCCAACGGAAGCCTATCAAAAACCTCTCTTGCCGTACCCTTTAGAAGGAACGGTAAGTTAAGTGACCATATCTCTTTATCCCAATCCTGCGCAACAGCGTACGTTTCGTACACATTCAAGTACGCATCCATGGAATCAATTTTCTCATCAAAGGGAGTCATCTTAACCTTTACCTTTTTCTTACTCATCTTTTCTAAGTCTGTCTTAAACTTATGCTCTGTTTCTAATTTCCTACTTTCTGCTTCCTCCTTCTCTGTTTCTAACTTCCTAGCTAACACTAACTTCTCCTTTTCCATTTCTAACTTATCCTGTTCTAACTTACGTCCGTATTCTAACTTATCTAATTCTAACTTACGTTCATACTCTATCTTTTCCTTCTGCAATCTAGCTTCTAACTCTAATCTTTCCTTCTCTGTCTCTAAACTACTTTGTCGTTCATATTCTATCTTTTCCTTCTGCAACCTAGCTTCTAACTCTAATCTATCTTTCTCTGCTTCTAATCTACTATGTCTTTCATCACGTTCCCTAGCCTGCTCTTCCTTAACAAAGTTACGTAACTCCTCTCCTTCATAACCTAACTCCTTTCCTACCTTCGTTAACTCTACTACACTAGTCATGATTACACTACGTTAACACTATATAACACTACGCACTACAGCTACTATAACAACCTGAGACACTAAATAAACAATCGTGAGGGAATACTAGACTACACTAGTTTACACTAAAGCTCTACAGTTACCACTGGAGCCAAAACAAAATACTATACTCTACGTATATACTACACCAAACGTCCTCACTAAAATAATAATACACTAAGTTGCGCAACAGTACTATGTGTCAATCAAGGTTGCATAGGCAACAATCAACAAAGTACAGTGACAGTAGGCTGTAACAATACCCTAGCCTTATCAAATATCAATCAACTGTAACTGGTGTTAACACTTTAGTGTAACAAATAAACAAAAATAAATCAACGTGCTTTATCCTAAGATAAAGTATAGGTATAACACAACAGTGTAGCACTAAAACATAAGAGTAGGTTAAAAGTATATGCAAGTAAACAAGCTTGCTAACACACACAAATTAAAAAAAAATACTGTATCTGGTATGTATACAGTACACTAATACAAAATAAGATCACTGGGAGAAGTAGGGCGACGCACAATTATGAGTGAGTAGGATAACTCTCCTTGTCAAGGGCGATCACTCTCAGCACAGATATATGGTGGCTTAATCATAGAGTGACACAAAATAAACCCAAAAGAAAAATAAAAGGAACGAACTCACCCCAGAATCCAAGTGTCGTAAGCAACTGTCTATCAGTCTGTGACCACTAAAGCTGGTTAGCTGAAGTTACGGATCTGTCTTGTCTTGTCTGAGGTAAGCCGTCACTCTGAAAAATGAATAAAACTATTATATGTGTAACAATAGAACAAAACAAGAGGAATCTTTACAAATTATTGCTGCAGTTAAATGGGTGTTAATAATGTTCGAATAGCTACTGTGTCTGGTCGACCAATCCCACTTCTGACACCATTGTGACAGGAAAGGCCGTACCGGCGACAGTAACCATCAGAACAAATCAACACCCTTTACAATATTTACAAATTTATTTACAAAAGATGATTATCAACAATGAATAGATATGAAAAGAAAAAAAAACTGATTATAAGAAAGAAAAAAAAAAGAAAGTTCAGTATCTCTAGATACAAAAGTTCTTAAATTCCATTCTAATCTGACGTGACACAGTTCTTTAATTCAATTGTGAACTTTAAGTAGCACAAACAAAACGCAGCTTCTAAATTCAAAATACAGTCCCTTTAAACCGTGAATACGTTGATTCCGTGTTGGCTCCCTATGGTGGTAGGTGATTGCATCCCTGAGCTGACTTCAGAGGATAACAAAAATCATCGTCTTTGCGGTTTACGGCACAACCATGGGACGAAAGCTCTGCGCTGGGAATATCACATCCAGGCGAGTGAAGACAAGTGAACCTCGGGCATTGTACTTCCGGGTTATGACATCACCAGGTAAAATCGTCTGGCGGAAGAAGCTCGATCGAGCATAAATTTCTAGCAAGAAAATAATTCAGACATAGATTCGTCTATAAAGTCGTAAGGTGGTGTGCGCAAGGCATATCTAGTCCAGTCTATTTAAAGGATAATATCCCGCCAAATACTAAATTTCATGGGATTCACGGCTAAGCCGTGAGCTATGACTATTGTCATTTTCACGGGATTCACGATATAGCCGGGAAATCTAACTACTTTGGCGCGAATTTAAATTGACAATTTGAGGCCCATTATAGTGGTTTTGGGGATAAAAACATAAATTACTGAAGTTTATAAAATATCAACTTTCTTATTACTGAACAGAATTTAATGAAATTTACATGGAAATTTAAGTTATGAAATACAGAAAAAACATGAGAGGTATTTCATGCGTGAAATCTGACATTTACCTCAATAACTCAAAAATTTACAAAAAGATGATGCAATACCTGCATTTACAATACATATAAAATAAGGCCCGTATGTCAATTTGTGACAGTTTGGCACACATGTTCTGTATCCTTTGCATTTTCTGAATTTCACAGTGAGGAATGCTATACAATATTGCATTGCAATAATCTATACGTGAAATGACCAGTGATAATACCAGAATTTCAGTAGCCTCTTTAGTAAGGTTTTTTCTAATATTTTTGATTCTAAGATAATTAACCATTGCGGTCTGACATTTTCTCTTGACATGATCCTTAAAACTAAGATTTTCATTTAAGAACGCCCCTAGGTACCTTATAGAATGTACTGATTTGATTGTCACCTGCAATGTCAATTTCTGTTATTGAACATTTGTCAAGTTGCTGTCTACTACCGAATAAGATGAATTCAGTTTTTGACGTATTCATTTTAAGTTTGTTTTGTTTCATCCAGGTATCAATGGTGAATGCGCAGTTTTCAAGTTCTTGAATAGCCTGTTTCTCATTTTCAACTGAAGATGGTCGAAATCGTTTGTTGGCAATATGGTCATCAGCAAACCCATACACTGATATTGACTTGGGAATGACATTAAATAGAGTTCCTGCGTAAGTGAGATAGAGCCAGGGGCCTAAACAGCTACCCTGGGGAACGCTACATTGTAATGGGCGTGGAGTTGAAACAGCAGTTTCTACACTTACACTACAACTGCGTGGCCTAAGATAAGAGTCAATCCAGTTGAGAGCTGTACCACATAGCCCGTACTGAGAGTGTAACACTTGCACTAAAATATCGTGGTCAACAGTGTCAAAGGCGGCACTCAGATCCAGTGCAATTAGGGCACTGACCTCTTGATTTTCCAAACCTTCCAACAAGTCACTTGTTAATCGGAGTAAAGCCGTTTCGCATGAGTGAAAGCGTCTATACGCAGACTGATCCTTGGGAAGAAGATTGTATTCACTAGCGTGTTTATTTAATAAGAAAAGAGCTGCCTTCTCTATAAGTTTCGATAGAAATGGCAAATTGCTCACAGGGCGATAATTGGATAGCACAAGTTCGAGTCCGACCTTCTTCAACAAAGGCCTGTCTATCGCATGTTTCCACTTCGATGGAAAAACCCCTTGACGTAATGACAAATTAACCAAGTTAGTTATGAAAGGGACCAATTCATTGAGATGCATCTTTAATATTTTTGTGGGTAGTTTATCAAGCTCACAGGATTTGGTTTGAAGTTCATTTATCAATGTTTTCACTTCTGCTTCACTTAGATCTCTGAAAACCTCAAAACGTGGAACATCCCTTTTTTCTGGTACGTAACTTTCATAATTTTCAAGTGATTCGCGGATCTTTTCAATTTTGTTCAAAAAGAAATCCGCAAATTTCTCTGCCAATGTAATGTTACTTTCTTCAGCGGGCATTGGATTTTCAGACTTTGTTCCGGTGAGTTCCGATACTTACCTGTACAATTTTTTTGAATCGCCTTTTGAACTTACAACTTTCTCACTAAGAACTGATCTTTTTTCTTTACGAATTTCATAATGATACTTGAAACGTAGCTTTTTTACAGTGTCAAGTTGATAAGGTTCTCGGTATTTTCTCCATAATCGTTCAGCCTTACGTAATGACCTTTTATGTTGATGTAAGTCGACGCTAAACCATGGTTTAGGTGGCCGACAAATCTTAGCTTTCTGTGTCAGTGGTGCATGTTTATCAAGAACTGACTCTATTTCTGTTTCAGACCGATCGGCAAAAGAATCGACGTCTTCACTAATTACCGATATATATGCAAGGTCTTTTGAAAATTCTTCGTGACTGATCCGTTTAAGATTTCGAAATTCCAATGTTTTGCTTGTTATACTTTCTTTTTGTATATTTAGAACACATTTTACAACACAGTGGTCCGATACAAATAAACCAGGTTCACAAGATAAAATGTTGACACCATTTGCAGCTTCAGTAATAACCAGGTCCAGACTTTGACCTGCTGTATGAGTAGTAAAGTTAACATGTTGCTCTAGACCCATAGCACATAACGAATTTTTGAATTCTGAAATTGTGCTGCTGTTTTCATCTATATGTAGGTTGAAGTCACCCATTACCAAGATATTTGTAAACTTTGGGAGTGTGTCTTCCATAAACTGAAAGAAATCTGAGACAAACTGAGCAGGAGTCGACACTGATGGAGATCTATAAATGCCGAGCAAATGAACAGTAATGTTTTTAAGAATAAGTTGCCAGACGCCAAATTCAAAAGTCTGTGTAGTTCCCATGGACAGTCTACGCATATTCACTCCTGTACGGCACGTGACTGCAATACCACCCCCGCTGTCTAGTGTGAAGAAGTACAATGCAGTCTCTAATGATAACGAGTACATTGCAACCCTTGTAGCATGAACAGTTACATTGCAGTTCCTCGTTTGGATAAGTACTGTGCAGCTATTCAAGTGTGAATGGGTACAGTGTAGTCTCTGTAGTGTGAACTAGCATAGTGCAGTCTCTTGCTTGAAAGAGTACAGGTTAATCCCTCTAGTGTGAACGAGTACAGTGCAGTCTCTGTAATATGGACCACTAGAGTGTAGTCTCTAGTGTGAACAGGTACAGTTTAATCTCTGATGTGTGGAAAAGTATAATGCAGCCTCTGTAGTGTGAACGAGTGCAGTACAACCTCTCTAGTGTGAACACGTATAATGCATGCTCTATTGTGAACGAGTACAGTGCGGCCTCTGCAGTGTGAACGTGTGCAATGCAGCCTCTCTTTTGCGAACGAGTAAAATGCACCTTATCTAGTATGAACAAACACAGTGCAACCTCTGTAGTTTGAATGGGTACAGCGCATCCTCTAGTTTAAATTAGTACAGTGCAACTTATCTAGTGTGAAAGAGTACAGTGCTGTCTCTGTAGTGTGAACGTGTGCAGTGCAACCTGTGGACAAATATAGTGCAGTTGCTATTTTGAACGAGTAGTGTGCAACCTCTCCAGTGTGGACTAGTACATAGCAGTCTCTGTAGTTTGAAATAGTACAATGCAATTTTCCTAGTGTGAACAGATTTCAGTATATTATCTGTAGTGTAAACGAGTACGTTGCAACTGTTCTAGTGTGAACAAGTGCAATGAAGTCTCTGAAGAGTGAACGAAAACAGTGGAACCTCTCTAGTATGTACAAATACAGTAAAGACTCTGTAGTGCGGAAAAGGAAAGAACAATCGTTAATTTGAATTATTACAGAGCTACTTCTCTAGTTTGAAAGAGTAAAATGCAAATTCTCCAGTGTGAACGAGTACAGTGCAATCTCTGAAGTGTCGACAAGTATAGTGAAGACTCTTCTGTGAAGGAATACAGTGCCATTTCTGTAGTGTGAACGAGTACAGTGCAACCTACCTTGTGCGAACACTAACAGTGCAACCAATTTAGTGTGAACAAATAAAAAGGAACTTCTGTGGTGTGAACAAATATAGTCCAGTCTTTAGTGTGAACAAGTTCAGTGCAGCCTAGGTAGTGTGAACGTGTACAGTGCAGTTTCGAGTGTAAACGAGTACAGTGCAACATCTGTAGTGTAAACAAATGCAGTCTATAAAGTAAATGAGAGCAGTGTAACCTCTCTAGTGTGAAAGAGCACTGTGCAGTCACAGAAGTGTTAACGAGTACAGTGATGCTTATGTAGTGTGAACGAATGCAGTGCAACCTCAGTAGTTTGAACGAGTACAGTGCAGCGTCTGTGATGGGAATGGATATAGTGCTACCTCTTTATTATGAACAAGTATCATGTAACCTCTGTAGTGCGAACAAGTACAGTGCAACCTCTGTAGTGCGAACAAGTACAGTGCAACCTCTGTGGTATAAACAAGTATAGTGCAACTTCTGTAGTGTGTATAAATGCAGTTCAGCAATATGCAAGCTCTGTGCAATATATTGCATCTCTACAGTGTGAACAACTACAGTGCAACCTCTGTAGTATGAACAAATATAGTACAACTTCTGTTGTGAGAACAAATGCAGTTCAGCAATATGCAACTTATGTGCAATATATTGCAATCTCTATAGTGTGAACAAGTACAGTGCAACCTCTGTAATGCAAACAAGTACAGTGCAACCTCTGTAGGTTAAAGGTCAGTAATTCAAATCCTTCTTTGTTTCATATAAAAAAACGACAACTTCAGGTAGTCTTTACGTATCTTTAGAGAACATCACTTTTTCCTACACCTATTTTTCATGGAAGTTCTATCACAAATTAACGAAAAAATGAAAAGAAAATAGGGGGTTATGTAGTTCCTAGTGAAATGCCAGTCAGTTGTGGTCTGCTACTCTAAAAATGGCGCATATTTGCTCTCGTCCGCGCAATAAACACCTACTTCCGGTTTCGATCTGCAAAACTTGCCATGTGGGGTGTATGAACATGAAAACCGTCTCATTTCATGCAGGATATATTCTAGTAGTGAAAAATGGTGATTAAAGCACTCGTTCTACACGAATTTGCGCAAAAAATGGGAAAATTAGGATCTATGTATTATGGACTTCTTTCGACTACACCACGGAAGCACATTTTCGACCGACTTACTGACCTTATTCCTGTAGTATGAACACACATAGTGCAACTTCTACTGTGTGAACGAATAAAGTTCAGCAATATGCAAACTATGTGTAATATATTGCAATCTCTATAGTGTGAACAAGTACAGTGCAATATCTATAGTGTGAACAAGTACAGTGCAACCTTTGTAGTGTGAAAAAGTATTGTACAAGCTCTGTTATGTGAACAAGTATAGTACAACCTCTGTTGTGTGGAGAGGTTTAGTTCGGTCTCTATAGCGTGAACAAGTATAGAGCAACCTCTGTGGTGTTAACAAATACAGTACAACATCTAGTGTGAACGGGTAAAATGCAAACTTTCTAGTTGCTCAATTTTCCTGTGCAAGAACGAGATGACTTCTTGTAAACACATGATGGATAATAGACTGACAGAAGCAACTCTGTTTAAAAACATCTTGTAGCTTAGTTAAACACAAAATAAATGTAGCTTAGTTAAACAGAAAATAAATGTAGCTTAGTTAAACACAAAATAAATGTAGTTTAGTTAAACTATATTTTATTTCTTCATGAATTAGATAGTGAGTAAAAGAATTTGAAAATTAGGACTGGCATTAGTAGAAAAAATAGTTCATGTAACAGCTAAAAGGTTTTGTGAGAATTTTTAGAGTTACAAAGTGTCATTAGTATGACATGTGGCTATGGGTATTACTATTATTATCTCTATAATCAGCAAAGCCTCACCAGGAACGTTCATGTTGTTTGTAATTTTGTAAGTTGGTGAAGGTCAGAGTAAGGAAGTAGGCTATCATCTGTCTTTCAAATAATGTACATATATGACCTGAACTTAATTAGGACAAGACGAAAATGAGCTGCAGATTAACTTATGCTTTACAAATTAATAAAATATATGAACAGTGACAATGATTTTATGTCCTACATCCTTTGTATTTCTACATATTTTAGAGAAGTAGCCAATTCCTGTGGAGTTTGATACGGCTGCGTTACGTTATTTATGAACACCAGCATAATATTTGAAAATAAACTAGATCTAGTTCCTAGGATATAGTATAATCAATTTCTGCTTCTATTTACAAGGTTTCTTTACTTTGTTTCTATGCAGTTCATAGACACTTAAACTATTACTGTTGAGCACAGTAACAAACAATGTTCTCCGATGTTGGTCGAAGCAAACCGATATACCGTCCTTCACATCTCCTAGAACAGTCTGTTCTGATATATCTTTTCCCGACGATATGTTGAATTTCTTTTGTATCTGTACAACACAAGACGAACCATAGCCACAGACAAATGTCATTTCTTTACCATCAGTACAAACACCCCAGAGATTAACTAGTTCAGGATGAGAAAATGACGATTCATAATTTCCTTGAATGTCAAGAGTTATCAAACCTTTCTTTTGGTCTGCAACGTACATTTTGGCCCCACCACTGCTTAAACATATATGCCTGATGCTACTGAATATCGGATTGCCTGATCCATCAGTTGTAATTTTATGGAGCATAGTGCCTGTCATTTCATGTACATAGATCGATAAACATACATTTGAAATATACAGCTTTTCTTTATTGCAAACCAGTCCATAGCAGTCATGATTAAGCTGTAATGGTTTTGTTGTTTTCATCTTATTTCGCAATGAAACAAACTGAACGGTGTTTTTGTTTGGAGTTGTTGCAGCCTCATCTCTGTTGGTTTGACAGACTGTAAAACATGTGCCATGAACAGAGCATGTGTATCCTTGAGTTCTGTGAGGAATATCTATCTGATTCTGGCTTTTCACAGTGTATATGTGGGCGCTTAGCTCGTTCGATTGAGAGTACGACATCAATATCACATAATAGCATTGCCGAGGTCGACAGTAAGACGACATTGATAGCGTGTTATCATGTTCCAGTTATACATGCACAGTCACAGTAACATAGTAGGTGTAGGTTATATACCTATAATGACAACGACTCAGTTAAAAAAGAAGTTTTTGTAACAGAGATAGCTTCTGCAAGACAAAATATCGTCAGAAATACACTATGAAATGCAAATCTGTAGTAATGACATCTGGAATGATAAGATTATAGTTCACGATCAAGGCTTGGGTGGAACGGGTGGCCGCATCATGTTGTCATGCTATCGCGTCGTATCATCGTGCTGTTGCATCGTGTTATCGTGCTATTATTATCTCTATAATCAGCAACATCTTTGGTCACCAGGGACGTTCATGTTGCTTGTTATCTTCTTTGTAAGTTGGTGAAGGTCAGAGTAAGAAAGTAGGCTATCATATGTCTATCACATAATGTACATATATTACCCAAACTCAATTTGAACTAAAGGAAAGTGAGCTGCAGATATACTGCAGTGATTTGTCTTGGATGCTTTACAAGTTAATAAAATATCTGAATAGAGACTTGGCTCCCCACGGCTGTTTTAAACAATGATTTTATGTCCTACATCCTTTGTATTTCTACATATTTTAGTGAAGTAGCCAATTCCTGTGGAGTTTGATACGGCTGTGTTACGTTATTTATGAACACTAACATAATATTTGAAAATAAACTAGGTCTAGTTCCTAGGATATAGTATACTCAATTTCTGCTTCTATTTACAAGGTTTCTTTACTTTGTTTCTATATGCAGTTCATAGACACTTAAACTATTACTATTGAGCACAGTAACAAACAATGTTCTCCGATGTTGGTCGAAGCACCTACACATTTCCTAGAACAGTCTGTTCTGATATATATTTTCCCGACAATATGTTGCATTTCTTTTGTATCTGTACAACACAAGAAGAACCATAGCCACAGACAAATGCCGTTCCTTTCCCGTCAGTACAAACACCCCAAGGATTAACTATTCAGGATGAGAAAATGATGATTAATAATATCCTTGAATGTCAAGAGTTATCAAACCTTTCTTTTGGTCTGCAACATACATTTTGGCCCCATCATTGCTTAAACATATATGCCTGTTGCTACTGAACGTCGGATTACCTGATCCATCAGTTCTAATTTTATGAAGCATAGTGCCTGTCATATCATGTACATAGATCGATACAGTGGCATCTGATATATGCAGCTTTTTTTTTTATTGCAAACCAGTCCATAGCAGTCATGATTTAGCTGTAGTTGCTTTGTTGTTTTATCTTATTTCGCAATGAAACAAACTGAACGGCGTTGCTGTTTAGAGTTGTTGCAGCCTCATATATATTGGTTTGACTGCAATTGGACCAACCTCTAAATCCAGATGATCAGTGTCTGACTTTGAAGATATGTGTATTCGCATTAGTGTTTTATTTTTGTTATCAGCCAATAGTAAGAAACCTTCCCTTGTAAAACATGTGCCATGAACAGAGCATGTGTCTTCTTGAGTTCTGTGAGGAATATCTATCTGATTCTGGCTTTTCACAGTGTATATGTGGACGCTTAGCTCGTTCGGTTGACAGTACGACATCAGTATCACACAATAGCATTGCCGAGGTCGACAGTAAGACGACACTGATAGCGTGTTCCAGTTACAGTTATATAGTACGATCCATATTCCTATTCGATTCTATGTTGAAAATGGTAATAACACACTGATTATTATTTTGGCCTCAGTTGTTGCAATAAAAGTCCGTGAGCTCTCGGACCATACCCACAGGTTAGTAAAATAAACTTCATTGTTATATCGTTTGAGATTCTTGGCAAAAAGGTAATTAAAAACTGTAAAACAATAAATCACTTATCACATTTTATGTGTACAATGTCGATTTTTATTTCCAATATAAATATGTATAGATTTAATTTTTTTATACTCACTAGGCCTATAGCCCTCCAAATGCGCATAACGTAATATACACTTGTAGATGAAAGTAGGTCGTCGGTTTGAAAATATTTACTACAAAGATATCCGGTGGTTGACACATAAATATACAAATTGCATTCTTCAATCTCAAATAGCATATAGTAAATTAAATAATAATATTGAACACTTATGTGTATATTTATCCCTTTGTATAACCCGTACAGTGTTAGAGTCTTATTTAATTGTTGAGTGTGTTCCCCTTTGTTTCTTTGACATATAACTGTGCAGTGCATATGTGGTGGCATCAGTAAGGCATCCAACATTGACTTCATTAGTCCCAAGATATAAAGATATGGTATATATGGGGTTCGATCCTTGTTAGGGAATTTCTACCTCTCATTTACATATTAATATATAATTCAACGTGTTTCAAATGAACCTTTACATGCTTAAACATTAAACATGGACGACACACTATGTATTTTCCAACATCTATTCTCCTCTACTTATGGCCATGGCTATTATTTTATGGCGATATATAATAATTAGGAAAACGTATTTTAGATCTGTTATGTCTAAAATGTCAAAATGTTATTTCTATTCATTATCTCTACAATGTGCATTATACATTATTTATTAATATAAATAATGACACACCTTGAGAACAGCAAATGGGCTGGAGTTAAAATGTATAACAAACTGCCCCTCATCGCAATGTGTTCAAAACTTCGTTTGGGATGTACAATTCTTGCATGTTATAATGCCATCTTACTGAATTACGCCAGGTCTGTGGTGCTGCCAAGCGGCCTGAAATATTTTCCACGGTACACCAGGGTTCTTCATATAAGACACAAAATTAAGACATATGGCCTGATTTGTGTTGGTGTGACAAAAATAATAAACAAAACAAAATTTACGCTGAATGAATTGCGTCTGCGCATATAAATTGTGGTACTAGGTCGACCATTTTCTAATATCCTAATCTGTCCACATAAGGATGCTATAAACCGAGTTTGTTAAAGATCCATTCAGTTGTTCATCACGAGAAATTGTACAAACAGACATAGCGGAATAATTCTAATAAACTTGAGAGAGGTCCACAACAGGATGCTACAGCCGAAGTTAGGTATAATTCTAATGAGAAATTTCAAAAGAGAAGATATTTAAGTAAAAAAATGCGATGGGTTCAAGACGACATACCATCCAACTAAATATACTAACACAATGCTAACGGCTCAACTTGAACGTTTCCTCCGTGTATATCAAAGTTATGAGATAGACCTGCCAGACAAGTTCTTATATGACAGTAACCTTTGATATAAGGTCTGTGGATTTGCACGCATATTCCGTCAAATGTTTGCAAACATTACTGCAAAATAATAGAAATTGCTGCATACATCTTAAGTTATTGTCCAAACATGAACGGCCAAACGGACGGACAAAACAACGCGCATACATCGCAAGCAGGCTCCATATAACTAGAATTTTGAGACATATTATGCCAACTATCTAGACGGACATTATGTGAAAATACAGTATCATATCGTCAATGGTTTCAGATATTTTAAATTTTGTTACATTTCCTATGTCCAAAGAGAATATTTTTTGATACAGACCAGAAATATTAAGGAAAACCTTCATTATCCTAGAATTTGCATTTATATTAAATTTGAAGAATTTGCATCATATGTAATAAAGTCGATCCCAACATACAAAAAAGAGTAATAAACAGGGCATAAAAACCTGAAATATCGAGGCGTGCCCTGACATGATGCCTTTGACATATAAACTTCAGTATTCATTTTCCCTTCATCCACTGATTCACATTTTTATTTTCATATTTAATCAATTTTGAAATTTATTTGAGTGCCTCTTTGAGAAATATGTTAAATCAATTTTTAATACATTATCTTACTTTTATTGTAGAGTTTCCACATTTTTTTTAAATGAAGGTAGACTAAAATTATGTCTTATAATTCAAATCCTTAGGTGTTTTATATTCTGTTAAAAAATGCACATCTCTACCAGCGATCTCTTTTGAGAGTGAAAATGGACGTTGTACCTTTTAAAGTGTGTTAATAATCTATTGAAGTCGTAGATTTTGTACTTTGCTCTGTCAAAATTTAGACTGATAAAGTTCATATGTTATCATTTCTGAAGGTCGATGAAAGCAAGTAAAATAAGTAGGCCATTAAAATTATCAATAATATAATGTCCATGTATTGCATGACATCGTTTGTACTGTGGGTATTTCAATGGAAAACATGTATCAATAATATCTATAGTGTACTTTAATGCTGATAGCACGAAAACATTACAGTCAAACCTGTCTGTAAAGGCAACCATTGGGAGAGCCAAAATGTGTTTTTATTGGAAGTTGGTTTTTATTCACAGGTTGAAGTACACTATAAATGTTAAAATGGTAAACAAAACATGTAGTCTTTATAGCCAAGTGGTCTCTGTTCAGAGGTGGTCTTTAATACAGGTTTGACTGTATATAGAAGAAAGACGTTTTAGGACCTGCAGATAAAACTTAAAAGAAATGAAGAGTTCTTGTTTCACGGGTGGTAAACGGGCAATCCAATTCCCACTGCGAATACGTTTCAAATGGGTTGCGCAACTTCAGGTGCTGGTGTTACTCATCAGTATATATAAAATCGAGGTAGATGGGGTTTTGTTTTTGTAAATAATGATACATTTACGAGTGTTTTCGAAAAAAGCAAAATGCTATTCGACACAAAAATGAACAAAGACCATATGTTTGAAATACCAACTTATTAATTTAAGAATCAGCCCTGATATCACGAAAATCTTGACTTGTTTTTCATATGATAATTTAGGTATAATATATATATAAATGATGTCAAGATGGGTTGAAATTAATGTTATCAGTGATAACGAAGATAAAGCCGAGGACGTTGGATCAATTGAAAACTAGGTTAAAATGTATGTTGCCCCACGTCTGGACAAATAATTGTAGTGGACGGAGATATTTACCAGTTTTAGATTTGATGGTTCTTCTGCAGTTTTCCATCATGAGTGTATTTGAACTTTTTACTTTTTAACTTGTTATAACTTGAACAAAGTTTAAAGCCATCAAACGATTTCTACATTTCTTATTATTTTCTTAAATGCTTTAAAAATAATGTCATACACATTTCTGTAAAAGATTATTTTCATTGTTGAAATGCGATTACAAAGTTTACATCAAGTAAATAGAATGTATCAGTTCCTTCCGTAGTGACATTATATGAAAAAACAAAACAACAACAACAACAGATAACGCATGCGACATATGTAACAAAGGATTAACTTTGTAGTCTGAATTGACCAGACCATACATTCAGCATATTATATAATTGATCGCATGAAATGGTTATATCATTTATCACTTGACATGATTCTACTAACAAGTCGTTTGTGTGAAGAAATATATACTTAATAACATTTGAAAAGAAGAATGTAATGTTTTCAGTCCTTTAATCCCGTAGTCGAATGATTGGAAAAACAAAAACATTTACTCTAGTTCGTATATGTCTACAGTATCTCTGTTACACATTGTAACAACTAGTTGTTGTTGCTCTGGATCAAAAGAAACTGTCTGACTGTCTTTAACTTTCCCAATCAACCCCAGCTTCTTCATTGTCTTTTCATTCATTTGGAAAATATTGGACTGTTTTCAGCCACAAGTGAATATATTTCCTCTACCATCGGTACAAACTCCCTCTAGTGGAACTAAATCAGGATCATTACATGTTGATTCATAATTCCCCTGCAAATCAAGGATTATCACACCTATGTTGCGATCAGCTACATATACCCTATCTCCATAACTGCTGAGACTGATATGTCGGTTTGCATAAAAAATGGTATTTCCTTGCCGGTCGGTTGTGATTTTGTGTAGCACAGAGCCATTCATGTCATGAATATAGAGAGAGGTACTGCCGTCAGAGACAAACAGTTTACTATCCTTGTAGGCAAGACCCCAGCAACTATGATCTAGCTTTAGTTGTTTCGTTGTTGCCATCTTGTTTCCGAGTGATACGAATTGAATAGATTTGTTTTGAAGGTTTACAGCAATTTCATCTTTACCACTCTGACAGATAGCCTGAGGTGAAGCTCCCAGGACTAGCTGATCCTTGACAGATTTTGAAGAAAGATCTAAACGTTTCAGGCTTTTGTTGTTTGAGTCAGCTAGTAGTAATAAACTATCCGCTGTGAAACATGAGCCTTGGATATAACAATTCCTATCATTTGCATATCTGATATTTACTTCATACTTGCTTTGCACTTGATACAATGTAGTTTTTAACCCTGCAGAGACCATTCCTAATGATTTCACCTCATTCAGAAAAGCTGCAATTTTTGAATAGGCAGTAAATAAGATTTTAACATCCAAAGCTTTTCTAAGAACTCTTTTTGATTTTGTTGTTTCAAAAATACGTTTGTTTGCCATTTTAACAGAGACAAACTCTTGTGCTTTATTTCCAAAGGATTTGCTAACATTTTCAGCCGACAGTCCTAGTTTATCTATGGTCTCCTGTGCAACTTTGATCTCGTTTTCTATGTTTTCTCTCATTTTCCTGTATACTTCTTCCAAGTTTCTGATAGACTCTGTCTCAAGTGTGTCTAGCACAGCTTCCATTTCTTTTCGGAAATTCCTAATTGACTTCGCTGCTTTCTCTTTGTATTGATCAAGTTCGATGACAAGATGTTCTTTTGCCTTCTTTATGTCTTCCATATTAGCCTTCTCTGCGAGTAGTTGTCCCTTTATTTCATCAGCAGTTGACTTCTCATATAAACTGTCTATTTCGTCAGGAACAGAGTTCATAGTTTTGCACGTTCTGAAAGATTAAATGTATAAATCTGCTAATTAACTCTAACAAAGTACTTTGTTTACGGATCATTTAAAGTGTTTAAAAACACACACAAGTGGATTTTAATTTCGGAAATCATGCACCATAGACCCATTACTTTTTCTAATACACATATACTACAGCAGAAGTATTATTCTATTTTGTAGAAAATGTCAAACTTCCTTTTTAAAAGTATTTTTCCTTAACTTTGCTTTGATTGTGTGGTTAACACATGTATAAGTAACGGAATATAATGGTTAACGTATGTGAGCCGTGCTACGAGAAAACCAACATAGTGGCTTTGCGACCAGCATGGATCCAGCCAGCCTGCGCATCCGCGCAGTCTGGTTAGGATCCATGCCGTTCGCTAATGGTTTCTCTAATTGCAACAGGCTTTGAAAGCGAACAGCATGGATCCTGACCAGACGGCGCGGGATCCATGCTGGTCGCAAAGCCACTATGTTGGTTTTCTCATGGCACGGCTCATACAGTAGCAGTATTTTATCATTGTGAGAGCTCTATTTTCACTTTCGTTTTGCCGTTTTTGCAATTTTCTGAAATGTACTTGTTTTCACTTTTGTCACATTTTCAAGACCCTGAGTGCCCATCAAAACAAGTTGGTTAAACACTAGTTAAAGTTAAAATAACAAAAAAAAGTTTGATATTTTCTACAAAAAGAATATGGACAATTGAAGTGCATGTGATATAACATAAAATTTGTTGTTCCAACCGCAACAACATGTATTGAAAACAGCTTATACTTATACTTTTTCCGAAAAACAAAGACATACGAGACATAAAAATCCTAAAACACAAAAAACCGTAAATGGATAAATATGAATATGAAAGTTAACTATTTAATGGTTTTAATGTACAGTACTCGTTATCTCATTGAGATTTTTTTCAATGTTTGGTACATTTGAAAGCAGTAACGTTTGATTGTTACAAGTTATTATATGAAGTGTTACCTGTGATTTAAAGCTATACAAGTCACACATACGATTTCATCATGGTCTGCACAATACATGTCAAGCAGGTTGGTGTTGTGAACGGTACATCTTTCTGTTGGGCAACTTGGCAACATTGTCTGTGCACTATCTGTACTGAAATTCGACTTGTCAAGGAATTGATGTTCCCCAACTGCAGATGGAAACAGCTTGTGAATGTCTGCGCATGGTATACAGAAATAATCCTGACACTCCACACAGTATATATCTGCCTCTCTTGTTATACTTTTCTTTGCACATATACAACATCTAAAGTTGATTGTTTCCTCTGATCCATCTCCTCCAGTAGCCATTTTTCCCACTTGTTTATTTTACTTCCTCGTAACAAATGCAATATATAACCGATCAATTTTCAGAAAAGTACACTAAGTAAACGGATGCATAAAATTAAATCCTCGTATCCTGGTATCTAGTTACTGATAATGTAATACAATGTTCACCATCTTTATCTAAGTGTGTAAGTTTAAAAATAAAAGTGTTTTGTTGGTCAATACAAATTTACACCGTAGCCTGATTTAATAACGCTATTTTTGCTAAAGTATATATATATGCAGCATTCATGTTAAAAAAGGAAAGTGGGGTATCATTAAGTGTACTGTATACTAAGTTTCAAGTTTATTGATATTCCTTTAAGGGCATCTGGCAACTCCAACAACATAAACAGTAACAAAATAATGAAAATGGCAAAAGCGGCAATGATATTGAAGTGTGACAGCATGAAATATTATTAGTTATAATAATTGCCATATCGTACAATTGTCGTTTTTCAATATGGAAAGCCATAGCTGTCTGGTACGTTATGCTGTTCTTGTATGAGTGTATGAAGTGGATTTTGAGGGGTAGGGAAGTGGTTAACGTCACACCGACACAGTTAATTATAGGTCATTTGGCTTCAAGTTTGATAATGGCGGAAGACCTCTGGTGTTCCCGGAACATCATTTCATCACGAGCTGGCACTGGGTAGAACAATCGACCTTCCGTAAGCTAGCTGAATAGCTTCCACAAATGAAGTATTACACGCCCTGAGTGAGGTTCGAACCGACATCAAAAGTGATTCGAAGTCAGCGGGTATGCCATGGAAGCCTAAGTATATGATTGTGACTACTTATATGTGTTTATAGTTTATATGTATACGATGATATCATGTGCTCAACAATGTATATGGTGTTCTTTCATCATTTCTGTGCGGTCCTTCCAGAAGTACTTTCGATTCTTTTATTTTATTGTGCAGTTTATTTCACTTCATATGCGGTCTTTTCAGCTGTTTATGTGGAGCTTTCAACTTAATATGCACTGCCTTTGACTGTATATGTTATGTTTTTAACATTATGTGCTTTCAACTTTATGCGGATTTAACTGTATACGAGGTCCTTGTATCTGTATATATAATGCATGTGGTTTTTATATCTATAGCCTGTGATTTCAATTGTATCTGCGGTGCTAGTTTGAACGAGTACAGTGCAACCTTTCTAGTGTGAACGAGTAAAGTGCAGTGTATGTAGTGTGAACGAGTACAATGCAGTCTCTGTAGTGTGAACGAGTAAAGTGCAGTGTTTTTAGTGTGAACGAGTACAATGCAGTCTCTGTAGTGTGAACGAGTACAATGCAGTCTCTGTAGTGTGAACGAGTACAATGCAGTCTCTGTAGTGTAAACGAGTACAATGCAGTCTTTGTAATGTGAACGAGTGAAATGCAGTCACTACAGTGTGAACGAGTACAATGCAGTCACTGCAGTGTGAACGAGTACAATGCAGTCTCTGTAGTGCGAACGAGTACAACGAGCACAATGCAGTCTCTGTAGTGTGAACGAGTTAAGTGTAATCTCTGTAGTGTGAACGAGTACAATGCAGTCTCTGTAGTGTGAATGAATATAGTGAAGTCTGTGTAGTGTGAACGAATACAATGCAGTCTCTGTAGTGTGAACGAGTACAATGCCGTCTCTGTAGTGTGAACGAGTACAATGCAGTCTCTGTAATGTTAACGAGTTCAATGCAGTCTTTGTAGTGTGAACGAGTACAGTGCAGTCAATATTTGCAGTCTTTACTTTGAACGAGTACAGTGTAACTTCTTTAGTATGAACAAGTGTATTGCAGTCTCTAGTTTGAACGAGTACAGTGAAGTCTCTGTAGCATGAACAAGTATATTGCAGTCTCCAGCTTGAAAGAGTACAGTGCAACCTCTCTAGTGTGAACAAGTACATTGCAGTCTCTAACTGGAACGAGAACAGTGCAACCTCTGTAGTGAGATCAAGTGCATTGCAGTCTCTAATTTGAACGAGTACAGTGCAGTATCTCTAGTATGAACAAGTATATTGCAGTATCTAGTTTGAACGAGTACATTGCAGTCTCTAGTTTGAACGAATACAGTGCAACCTCTCTAGTAAGTACAAGTGCATTGCAGTCTCTAGTTTGAATGAGTACAGTGCAGCCTCTATAGTGTGAACGAGTAAAGTGCAGTCTCCAGTTTGAACGAGTACAGTGCTGTCTCTGTAGTATGAACAAGTGCACTGCAGTCTCTAATTTGAAAGAGTACAGTGCAACCTCTCTAGTATGAACACTTATATTGCATTTTTTGTTTGAACGAGTACAGTGCAGTCTTTTGTTTGAACGAGTAAAGCGTAACCTCTCTAGTGTGAACAAGTGCATTGCAGTCTCTAGTTTGAACGAGTACAGTGCAACTTCTCTAGTGTGATAGAGTAACGTGTAGTCTCCAGTTTGAACGAGTACAATGCAGCCTCTCTAGTGTGAACACGTGCATTGCAGTCTCTTGTTTGAACGAATTCAGTGCCACCTGTGAACGAGTGAAGTGCAGTCTCTTATTTGAACGAGTAAAGCATAACCTCTCTAGTGTGAAAAAGTAAATTGCAGTCTCTAGTTTGAGCGAGTACAGTGCAACCTCTCTAGTATGAACGAGTAAAATACAGCTTCTGTACAGTGCAGTCTCTAATGTGAACAAATGCACTGCAACCTCTGAAGTGTAAACGAGTACGCAGCTCAGTGCCTGTAGTGTGAACAAATACAGAGCAACCTCTTGGGTGAACAAGTACAGTGCAGTCTCTAGTGTGAACGAGTTAGTGAAACCTCTGTACTGTGAACTCCTCGGTTATGAACAAGTACATTATAAGCAAGTACAGTGCAGTCTCTGTAATGTGAACAAGGACAGTGCATTCTCTGTTGCATGGAAATTATAGTGCAGTCTCTAGTGTGTACGGTTACAGTGCAACCATTGTAGTTTGGACAAGTAAGGTTCACACCTATAATGTGAACGAGTATAGTTCAAACTCCCTAGTGTGTGTGATCAAAAACAGTGCAACCTCTGTAGTGTAAACAAGTACGCCTTAGCCTCTAGTTTCACGAGTACATTGCAACCTATTTAGTCTGAACGAGTAAAGTGAAGTCTCTATAGTTTGTACGAGTATAGCGCAGTCTCTGTTGTGAATGAGTACAGTACAACATCTGTAATGTTAACGGGTGCGCAGTGCAGTCTCCGGAATATGAACAAGTACAATACAGTCTCTTATGTAAACGAATGCAGTGCAACCTCGAGCTCTCTAGTGTGAAGAAGTACAATGCAGTCTCTAATGATAACGGGTACATTGCATCCCTTGTAGCGTGAACCGGTACAGTGCAGTTCCTCGTTTGGATAAGTACTGTGCAACTACTCAAATGTGAATGGGTACAGTGTAGTCTCTGTAGTGTGAACTAGCATAGTGCAGTCTCTTGCTTGAAAGAGTACAGTTTAATCTCTCTAGTGTGAACGAGTACAGTGCAGTCTCTGTAATATGGACCACTAGAGTGTAGTCTCTAGTGTGAACAGGTACAGTTTAATCTCTGATGTGGGGAAAAGTATAATGCAGCCTCTGTAGTGTGAACGAGTGCAGTACAACCTCTCTAGTGTGAACACGTATAATGCATGCTCTATTGTGAACGAGTACAGTGCGGCCTCTGCAGTGTGAACGTGTGCAATGCAGCCTCTCTTTTGCGAACGAGTAAAATGCATCTTATCTAGTATGAACAAACACAGTGCAACCTCTGTAGTTTGAATGGGTACAGCGCATCCTCTAGTTTAAATTAGTACAGTGCAACTTATCTAGTGTGAACGAGTACAGTGCTGTCTCTGTAGTGTGAACGTGTGCAGTGCAACCTGTGGACAAATATAGTGCAATTGCTATTTTGAACGAGTAGTGTGCAACCTCTCCAGTGTGGACTAGTACATAGCAGTCTCTGTAGTTTGAAATAGTACAATGCAATTTTCCTAGTGTAAACAGATTTCAGTATATTATCTGTAGTGTAAACGAGTACGTTGCAACTGTTCTAGTGTGAACAAGTACAATGAAGTCTCTGAAGAGTGAACGAAAACATTGGAACCTCTCTAGTATGTACAAATACAGTGAAGACTCTGTAGTGCGGAAAAGGAAAGAACAATCGTTAATTTGAATTATTACAGAGCAACTTCTCTTGTTTGAAATAGTAAAATGCAAATTATCCAGTGTGAACGAGTACAGTGCAATCTCTGAAGTGTCGACAAGTATAGTGAAGACTCTTCTGTGAAGGAATACAGTGCCATTTCTGTAGTGTGAACGAGTACAGTGCAACCTACCTTGTGCGAACACTAACAGTGCAACCAATTTAGTGTGAACAAATAAAAAGGAACTTCTGTGGTGTGAACAAATATAGTCCAGTCTATAGTGTGAACAAGTTCAGTGCAGCCTAGGTAGTGTGAACGTGTACAGTGCAGTTTCTAGTGTAAACGAGTACAGTGCAACATCTGTTGTGTAAACATATGCAGTCTATAAAGTAAATGAGAGCAGTGTAACCTCTCTAGTGTGAAAGAGCACTGTGCAGTCACAGAAGTGTTAACGAGTACAGTGATGCTTATGTAGTGTGAACAAATGCAGTGCAACCTCAGTAGTTTGAACGAGTACAGTGCAACGTCTGTGGTGGGAATGGATATAGTGCTGCCTCTTTATTATGAACAAGTATCATGTAACCTCTGTAGTGCGAACAAGTACAGTGCAACCTCTGTAGTGCGAACAAGTACAGTGCAACCTCTGTAGTATAAACAAGTATAGTGCAACTTCTGTTGTGCGTATAAATGCAGTTCAGCAATATGCAAGCTCTGTGCAATATATTGCATCTCTAAAGTGTGAACAACTACAGTGCAACCTCTGTAGTATGAACAAATATAGTGCAACTTCTGTTGTGTGAACAAATGCAGTTCAGCAATATGCAACTTATGTGCAATATATTGCAATCTCTAAAGTGTGAACAAGTACAGTGCAACCTCTGTAGTGCAAACAAGTACAGTGCAACCTCTGTAGTATGAACACACATAGTGCAACTTCTATTGTGTGAACGAATACAGTTCAGCAATATGCAACCTATGTGTAATATATTGCAATCTCTATAGTGTGAACAAGTACAGTGCAATATCTATAGTGTGAACAAGTACAGTGTAACCTCTGTAGTGTGAAAAAGTATTATACAAGCTCTGTAATGTGAACAAGTATAGTACAACCTCTGTTGTGTGGAGAAGTTTAGTTCGGTCTCTATAGCGTGAACAAGTATAGAGCAACCTCTGTGGTGTTAACAAATACAGTACAACATTTAGTGTGAACGGGTAAAATGCAAACTTTCTAGTTGCTCAATTTTCCTGTGCAAGAACGAGATGACTTCTTGTAAACACATGATGGATAATAGACTGACAGAAGCAACTCTGTTTAAAAACATCTTGTAGCTTAGTTAAACAGAAAATAAATGTAGCTTAGTTAAACACAAAATAAATGTAGTTTAGTTAAACACAAAATAAATGTAGTTTAGTTAAACTATATTTTATTTCTTCATGAATTAGATAGTGAGTAAAAGAATTTGAAAATTAGGACAGGCATTAGTAGAAAAAAATAGTTCATGTAACAGCTAAAAGGCTTTGTGAGAATTTTTAGAGTTAAAACGTGTCATTTGTATGACATGTGGCTATGGGTATTACTATTATTATCTCTATAATCAGCAAAGCTTCACTAGGAACGTTCATTTTGTTTGTAATTTTGTAAGTTGGTGAAGGTCAGAGTAAGGAAGTAGGCTATCATCTGGCTTTCAAATAATGTCAAATATGACCTGAACTTAATTAGGACAAGACGAAAATGAGCTGCAGATTAACTTATGTTTTACAAATTAATATAATATATGAACAGTGACAATGATTTTATGTCCTACATCCTTTGTATTTCTACATATTTTAGTGAAATAGCCAATTCCTGTGGAGTTTGATACGGCTGCGTTACTTTATTTAAGAACACCAACATAATATTTGAAAATAAACTAGATCTAGTTCCTAGGATATAGTATAATCAATTTCTGCTTCTATTTACAAGGTTTCTTTTCTTTGTTTCTATGCAGTTCATAGACACTTAAACTATTACTGTTGAGCACAGTAACAAACAATGTTCTCCGATGTTGGTCGAAGCAAACCGATATACCGTCCTTCACATCTCCTAGAACAGTCTGTTCTGATATATCTTTTCCCGACGATATGTTGAATTTCTTTTGTATCTGTACAACACAAGAAGAACCATAGCCGCAGACAAATGTCATTTCTTTACCATCAGTACAAACACCCCAGAGATTAACTAGTTCAGGATGAGAAAATGACGATTCATAATTTCCTTGAATGTCAAGAGTTATCAAACCTTTCTTTTGGTCTGCAACATACATTTTGGCCCCATCATTGCTTAAACATATATGCCTGTTGCTACTGAACATCGGATTACCTGATCCATCAGTTCTAATTTTATGAAGCATAGTGCCTGTCATATCATGTACATAGATCGATACAGTGGCATCTGATATATGCAGCTTTTTTTTTATTGCAAACCAGTCCATAGCAGTCATGATTTAGCTGTAGTTGCTTTGTTGTTTTATCTTATTTCGCAATGAAACAAACTGAACGGCGTTGCTGTTTAGAGTTGTTGCAGCCTCATATATATTGGTTTGACTGCAATTGGACCAACCTCTAAATCCAGATGATCAGTGTCTGACTTTGAAGATATGTGTATTCGCATTAGTGTTTTATTTTTGTTATCAGCCAATAGTAAGAAACCTTCCCTTGTAAAACATGTGCCATGAACAGAGCATGTGTCTTCTTGAGTTCTGTGAGGAATATCTGTCTGATTCTGGCTTTTCACAGTGTATATGTGGGCGCTTAGCTCGTTCGGTTGAGAGTACGACATCAATATCACATAATAGCTTTGCCGAGGTCGACAGTAAGACGACATTGATAACGTGATATCATGTTCCAGTTACAGTTATATAGTACGATCCATATTCCTATTCGATTCTATGTTGAAAATGGTAATAACACACTGATTATTATTTTGGCCTCAGTTGTTGCAATAAAAGTCCGCGAGCTCTCGGACCATACTTATAGGTCAGTAAAATAAACTTCATTGTTATATCGTTTGAGATTCTTGGCAAAAAGGTAATTAAAAAACTGTAAAACAATAAATTACTTATCACATTTTATGTGTACAATGTCGATTTTTATTTCCAATATAAATATGTATGGATTTAATTTTTTTATACTCACTAGGCCTTTAGCCCTCTAAATGCGCATAACGTAATATACACTTGTAGATGAAAGTAGGTCGTCGGTTTGAAAATATTTACTACAAAGATATCCGGTGGTTGACACATAAATATACAAATTGTATTCTTCAATCTCAAATAGCATATAGTAAATTAAATAACAATATTGAACACTTATGTGTATATTTATCCCTTTGTATAACCCGTACAGTGTTAGAGTCTTATTTAATTGTTGAGTTTGTTCCCCTTTGTTTCTTTGACATATAACTGTGCAGCGCATATGTGGTGGCATCAGTAAGGCATCCAACATTGACTTCGTTAGTCCCAAGATATACAGATATGGTATATATGGGGTTCGATCCTTGTTAGGGAATTTCTACCTCTCATTTACATATTAATGTATAATTCAATTTCATGCGAAACTCGTTATCATAGTATATTTTTTATTTGAAATATGATACACACGTGTTTCAAATGAACCTTTACATGCTTAAACATTAAACATGGACGACACACTATGTATTTTCCAACATCTATTCTCCTCTACTTATGGCCATGGCTATTATTTTATGGCGATATATAATAATTAGGAAAACGTATTTTAGATCTGTTATGTCTAAAATGTCAAAATGTTATTTTTATTCATTATCTCTACAATGTGCATTATACATTATTTATTAATATAAACAATGACACACCTTGAGAACAGCAAATGGGCTGGAGTTAAGATGTATAACAAACTGCCCCTCATCGCAATGTGTTCAAAACTTCGTTTGGGATGTACAATTCTTGCATGTTATAAGGCCATCTTACTGAATTACGCCAGGTCTGTGGTGCTGCCAAGCGGCCTGAAATATTTTCCACGGTACACCAGGGTTCTTCATATAAGACACAAAATTAAGACATATGGCCTGATTTGTGTTGGTGTGATAAAAATAATAAACAAAACAAAATTTACGCTGAACGAATAGCGTCTGCGCATATAAATTGTGGTACTAGGTCGACCATTTTCTAATATCCTAATCTGTCCACATAAGGATGCTATAAACCGAGTTTGTTAAAGATCAATTCAGTTGTTCATCACGAGAAATTGTACAAACAGACATAGCGGAATAATTCTAATAAACTTGAGAGAGGTCCACAACAGGATGCTACAGCCGAAGTTAGGTATAATTCTAATGAGAAATTTCAAAAGAGAAGATATTTAAGTAAAAAAATGCGATGGGTTCAAGACGACATACCATCCAACTAAATATACTAACACAATGCTAACGGCTCAACTTGAACGTTTCCTCCGTGTATATCAAAGTTATGAGATAGACCTGCCAGACAAGTTCTTATATGACAGTAACCTTTGATATAAGGTCCGTGGATTTGCACGCATATTCCGTCAAATGTTTGCAAACATTACTGCAAAATAATAGAAATTGCAGCATACATCTTAAGTTATTGTCCAAACATGAACGGCCAAACGGACGGACAAAACAACGTGCATACATCGCAAGCAGGCTCCATATAACTAGAATTTTGAGACATATTATGCCAACTATCTTAGACGGACATTATGTGAAAATACAGTATCATATCGTCAATGGTTTCAGATATTTTAAATTTTGTTACATTTCCTATGTCCAAAGAGAATATTTTTTGATACAGACTAGAAATATTAAGGAAAACCTTCATTATCCTAGTATTTGCATTTATATTAAATGTAATCATATGTAATAAAGTCGATCCCAACATACAAAAAAGAGTAATAAACAGGGCATAAAAACCTGAAATATCGAGGCGTGCCCTGACATGATGCCTTTGACATATAAACTTCAGTATTCATTTTCCCTTTATCCACTGATTCACATTTTTATTTTCATATTTAATCAATTTTGAAATTTATTTGAGAGCCTCCTTGAGAAATATGTTAAATCAATTTTAATACATAATCTTACTTTTATTGTAGAGTTTCCACATTTTTTTTAATGAAGATAGACTCAAATTATGTCTTATAATTCAAATCCTTAGGTGTTTTATATTCTGTTAAAAAATGCACATCTCTACCAGCGATCTCTTTTGAGAGTGAAAATGGACGTTGTACCTTTTAAAGTGTGTTAATAATCTATTGAAGTCGTAGATTTTGTACTTTGCTCTGTCAAAATTTAGACTGATAAAGTTCATATGTTATCATTTCTGAAGGTCGATGAAGGCAAGTAAAATAAGTAGGCCATTAAAATTATCAATAATATAATGTCCATGTATTGCATGACATCGTTTGTACTGTGGGTATTTCAATGGAAAACATGTATCAATAATATCTATAGTGTACTTGAATGCTGATAGCACGAAAAAATTACAGTCAAACCTGTCTGTAAAGGCAACCATTGGGAGAGCCAAAATGTGTTTTTATTGGAAGTTGGTTTTTATTCACAGGTTGAAGTACACTATAAATGTTAAAATTGTAAACAAAACATGTAGTCTTTATAGCCAGGTGGTCTCTGTTTAGAGGTGGTCTTTAATACAGGTTTGACTGTATATAGAAGAAATACGTTTTAGGACCTGCAGATAAAACGTAAAAGAAATGAAGAGTTCATGTTTCACGGGTGGTAAACGCGCAATCCAATTTCCACTGGGAATACGCTTAAAATGGGCTGCGCAACTTCAGGTGCTGGTGTTGCTCATCAGTATATATAAAATCGAGGTAGATTGGGTTTTGTTTTTGTAAATAATGACACATTTACGAGTGTTTTCGAAAAAAGCAAAATGCTATTCGACACAAAAATGAACAAAGACCATATGTTTGAAATACCAACTTATTAATTTAAGAATCAGCCCTGATATCACGAAAATCTTGACTTGTTTTTTCATATGATAATTTAGGTATAATATGTATATAAATGATGTCAAGATGGGTTGAAATTAATGTTATCAATGATAACGAAGATAAAGCCGAGGACGTTGGATCAATTGAAAACTAGGTTAAAATGTATGTTGCCCCACGTCTGGACAAATAATTGTAGTGGACGGAGATATTTACCAGTTTTAGATTTGATGGTTCTTCTGCAGATTTCCATCATGAGTGTATTTGAACTTTGTGCTTTTTAACTTATTATAACTTGAACAAAGTTTAAAGCCATCAAACGATTTCTACATTTCTTATTATTTTCTTAAATGCTTTAAAAATAATGTCATACACATTTCTGTAAAAAAAATATTTTTATTGTTGAAATGCGATTACAAAGTTTACATCAAGTAAATAGAATGTATCAGTTCCTTCTGTAGTGACATTATATGAAAAAACAAAACAACAACAACAACAGATAACGCATGCGACATATGTAACAAAGGATTAACTTTGTAGTCTGAATTGACCAGACCATACATTCAGCGTATTATATAATTGATTGCATGAAATGGTTATATCATTTATCACTTGACATGATTCTACTAACAAGTCGTTTGTGTGAAGAAATATATACTTAATAACATTTGAAAAGAAGAATGTAATGTTATCAGTCCTTTTATCCCGTAGTCGAATGATTGGAAAAACAAAAACATTTACTGTAGTTCGTATATGTCTACAGTATCTCTGCTACACATTGTAACAACTAGTTGTTGTTGCTCTGGATCAAAAGAAACTGTCTGACTGTCTTTAACTTTCCCAATCAACCCCAGCTTCTTCATTGTCTTTTCATTCATTTGGAAAATATTGGACTGTTCCCAGCCACAAGTGAAAATATTTCCTCTACCATCGGTACAAACTCCCTCTAGTGGAACTAAATCAGGATCATTACATGTTGATTCATAATTCCCCTGCAAATCAAGGATTATCACACCTATGTTGCGATCAGCTACATATATCCTATCTCCGTAACTGCTGAGACTGATATGTCGGTTTGCATTAAAAATG
This sequence comes from Mercenaria mercenaria, assembly GCF_021730395.1. Taxonomy (NCBI): domain Eukaryota; kingdom Metazoa; phylum Mollusca; class Bivalvia; order Venerida; family Veneridae; genus Mercenaria; species Mercenaria mercenaria. Next base: position 10,963,412 of record NC_069362.1, on the reverse strand, counting down.
GCATTTCCTTGTCGGTCGGTTGTGATTTTGTGTAGCACAGAGCCATTCATGTCATGAATATAGAGAGAGGTACAGCCGTCAGAGACATACAGTTTACTATCCTTGTAGGCAAGACCCCAGCAATTATGATCTAGCTTTAGTTGTTTCGTTGTTGCCATCTTGTTTCCGAGTGATACGAATTGAATAGATTTGTTTTGAAGGTTTACAGCAATTTCATCTTTACCAGTTTGACAGATAGCCTGAGGTGAAGCTCCCAGGACTAGTTGATCCTTGACAGATTTTGAAGAAAGATCTAAACGTTTCAGGCTTTTGTTGTTTGAGTCAGCTAGTAGTAATAAACCATCCGCTGTGAAACATGAGCCTTGAATATAACAATTCCTATCATTTGCATATCTGATATTTTCTTCATACTTGCTTTGCACTTGATACAATGTAGTTTTTAACCCTGCAGAGACCATTCCTAATGATTTCACCTCATTCAGAAAAGCTGTAATTTTTGAATAGGCAGTAAATAAGATTTTAACATCCAAAGCTTTTCTCAGAACTCTTTTTGATTTTGTTGTTTCAAAAATACGTTTCTTTGCCATTTTAACAGAGACAAATTCTTGTGCTTTATTTCCAAAGGATTTGCTAACATTTTCCGCCGAGAGTCCTAGTTTATCTATGGTCTCCTGTGCAACTTTGATATCGTTTTCTATGTTTTCTCTCATTTTCCTGTATACTTCTTCCAAGTTTCTGATAGACTCGGTCTCAAGTGTGTCTAGCACAGCTTCCATTTCTTTTCGGAAATTCCTAATTGACTCCGATGCTTTCTCTTTGTATTGATCAAGTTCGATGACAAGATGTTCTTTTGCCTTCTTTATGTCTTCCATATTAGCCTTCTCTGCGAGTAGTTGTCCCTTTATTTCATCAGCAGTTGACTTCTCATATAAACTGTCTATTTCGTCAGGAACAGAGTTTATAGTTTTGCACGTTCTGAAAGAGTAAATGTATAAATCTGCTAATTAACTCTAACAAAGTACTTTGTTTACGGATCATTTAAAGTGTTTAAAAACACACCTAAGTGGATTTCAATTTCGGAAATCATGCACCATAGACCCATTACTTTTTCTAATACACATATACTACAGCAGAAGTATTATGTACGTTCAGATTGTATACTTTGTCAAATAGCACATGTACTGCGACAGGCCACGTTCTATTTTGTAGAAAATGTCAAACTTTTCAAAATTATTTTTTCCTTAACTTTGCTTTGATTGTGTGGTTAACACATGTATAAGTAACGAAAAATAATGGTTAACCTATGTGAGCCGTGCCACGAGAAAACCAACATAGTGCCTTTGCGACCAGCATGGATCCAGCCAGCCTGCGCATCCGCGCAGTCTGGTTAGGATCCATGCCGTTCGCTAATGGTTTCTCTAATTGCAACAGGCTTTGAAAGCGAACAGCATGGATCCTGACCAGACGGCGCGGGATCCATGCTGGTCGCAAAGCCACTATGTTGGTTTTCTCATGGCACGGCTCATACAGTAGCAGTATTTTATCATTGTGAGAGCTCTATTTTCACTTTCGTTTTGCCGTTTTTGCAATTTTCTGAAATGCACTTGTTTTCACTTTTGTCACATTTTCAAGACCCTGAGTGCCCATCAAAACAAGTTAGTTAAACACTAGTTAAAGTTAAAATAACAAAAAAAAAAGTTTGATATTTTCTACAAAAAGAACATGGACAATTGAAGTGCATGTGATATAAGATAAAATCTGTTGTTCCAACCGCAACAACATGTATTGAAAACCGCTTCTACTTAAACTTTTTCCGAAAAACAAAGACATACGAGACATAAAAATCCTAAAACACAAAAAAAACGTAAATGGATAAATATGAATATGAAAGTTAACTATTTAATGGTTTTAATGTACAGTACACGTTATCTCATTGAGATTTTTTTCAATGTTTGATGCATTTGAAAGCAGTAACGTTTGATTGTTACAAGTTATTATTTAAATATGAAGTGTTACCTGTGATTTAAAGCTATACAAGTCACACACACAATTTCATCATGGTCTGCACAATACATGTCCAGCAGCTTAGTGTTGTGAACGGTACATCTTTCTGTTGGGCAACTTGGCAACATTGTCTGTGCACTATCTGTACTGAAATTCGACTTGTCAAGGAACTGATGCACACCAACTGCAGAGGGAAACAGCTTATGAAAGTCTGCGCATGGTATACAGAAATAATCCTGACATTCCACACAGTATATTTCTGCCTCTCTTCTTATATTTTTCTTTGCACATATACAACATTTAAAGTTTATTATTTCATCCGATTCATTTCCTCCATTAGCCATTTTGTCCAACTTGTTTATTTTTACTTCCCGGTAACAATGCACACATATAAGGCTATTACCAATTTAAACATGAACAATTCCGATACAATAATATACAACTGATCAATGTTCAGTTAAGTTCACCGAGTAAACGGCCTTAATACGAATGCAGAAAATTAAATGCGCGTATCTAGCAACTGATAATCACTATCTTTATATATGTGTGTTAGAGTACCGATAAGGGGAAGTAACACTTTGTTGGAGTTTGGTTTAAAAGATAATAGATTTTGTTGGGCAACACAAAATTACACCGTAGCCTTATTAACGATATTTTTGCTAAAATGTATTTGGAATAGAACTGCGACATCATGTAGAGCTTCGCAGCCATTGCCAATAATATTCGTATACATTTGTCACATTTTTCAAAAGTAAAGGCCTAGATCGATCTTGACAGTGGGCCAATGGATTTCTGTCTTCATTAGCATAGTTGGGGGCTAATGACTATCACAATATGGTTCCAGTAAACAAGGGTCATTGTTTATTGGAAAGTCAGTCTACCTTAGAAATGTATCAATTAGTGGAAAGGGGAAACAGTGTATTTTATTTAATAAATATACCGTACAGTGTACTGAAATTTCCATCAGTAATAAGTGTACTTCACCAGCTGTTTCAACTTATATTTGACTCAAGTCTGATTCCATCAATATGGAGAAAAGCAATTATCAGTCCAATTCATAAAGACCCAGCATCTGATCCCCGTGTCCCAATGAACTACAGAGGTGTGAGTCCGCTATCGTGTGCCAGTAAATTATATAGTGTTTTCATGAATAAACGTTTAACACACTATTTAGAGAACTCGGAGCTACTTCACATTGAGCAGCATAGTTCGGAACAATTCGCCGCCTTTATCGGCCTTCGGAAATGTTTTGACTTTATCAATCGTAAAATGATGCTATATAAACTACTTCTTAATGGAACAGGCGGGAAACTTTACAAGTCAATTAGGAACATATATCAACATTCTAGCTCCTGTGTTAGGATTAATGACAAACTGACAAGAGTGGTTTGACTGTAAGTCTGGTGCAAAACAAGAGGACAATCTTTCCTCAACACTGTTTTCCGTCTTCATTAACGACCTCGTGAAGGAAATTAGTGATTTGAACATCGGTTTCGATATAAGAGGGAATAATATCTACATTACTTTATGTAGTTGAGATTGTTTTATTGGCAAAGCCAGAAGACAGACTTGCAAATACTGTTGTATACTTTACACACTCGGTGCAAGCAGTGGCGTGTTTTAATTAACACTGAAAAATCAAGATGTGTTCATTTCCGGAAAGGTAGAACATTACAGACCAATCATGTTTTTAAAATAGGAAACAGTGTCCTAGAAATTGTTCAGACATATAAATATATAGGTGTAGTATTCAACAGAAATGGAAACTATGTACAACGCTGGCACAGTTGAGTGCAGGGACAGCACTCGGAAAAATCATTTCTAAAGTTCACCATTTAAAGTCTCTCGGTATCAAAACCTTTCAAAAACTGTATTTCTCGTGTGTAGTAAAATTTGGATTACTGTTCGGGCGTTTGGGGATACCGGAAATTTTAATGTCTCAAAAACATTCAGCATCGGGCAATCAGATACTATCTAGGCGTCCATCGTTTTGTACTTGCCATCACAGGAGACGTCTCATGGCTCCCGGGAAACTATAGACGGTGGATTAATATTATCCGTTATTGGAACAGACTATTATCGTTTAGTGAAAACCGATTGACAAGGAATGTATTTGAAATGGATTACAGTTTTTGTACAAATAATTGGTGCAGCGATTTAAAAGGAATGGTATCTTTAATTGGTCTTGACGAGTCTTTCAACAACAAAACCGTTATCAATCTAGACTTAGCACTCTCAAAGATAAACCATTATTACAGTTGTATATGGAAAAAACGGTATTGAGAGTGTATCTAAATTGAGAACTTATGTTTCATTCAAAACAGATTTTGAGACAGCAAACTTTGTTAAATTAAATTTGAAAAGAAATGAACGATTCTTTCTCGCCCAATTAAGATGTGGTATTCTACCACTACGTATTGACACAGTGGCCGGTACATCGGGAAACGAGTAGAAGACAGAATATGTCGTTTTTGTAATGACCAGTGTATCGAAGACGAGACGCATTTTGTGATATGCTGCTCTTTCTATAGACACATTTACACATTTACATCACTAATACGAGGGTTGTTCAAAAATTACGTAGACTTTTTCTCTAGCTTTTATATACTTCAATAAAACAAAACAAAAACATATACTATCGTGATTCGCAATCTTTCTACTCACTGCACTGCAAATCTGGCGTGATTCTGTTCATACTGTCAGGAATTACACCACTTCGAAAATAGTCACTTACACGAACCCGGCGCACGGTGACCATATTTTAACGACGTTAAAGACGCCGTGCCTTCATCGAGATGCTATCATTAAGTTTGCATTATTCAATATTTGTAAAATTCTTTTATTAGTTTGGATGAACAACACCTAAGTCATAATGAGTTGTGTGGTTAGAATACTGAAAATTATGAACACTTATGCCAAGCATCTCAGACAGAGTGCTAAACATGAGTACTTGGTATTGACGTTAACACAGAATCACGGATTTTTGTTTTGTTTTCTCCCTTCATCTCCACTGCTTTTAAGCCAGTATGGGACATTTGCGAATCGTTTTTACCACTTGAAAATCAAGACACAGATGACCTTACATTGCTGTGGCCTCTGCTTTATTAGTTTACAAATTTCAGTTGCGTTTCGCAAAAACTTCTACATAACTAAACAACTGCCTGATTATCTATGCCAGCCGATGACGACATTAATTGCATTATAAACAGTGATACTGACTTAGTTTAAATGTTGTTCACTCTCACCGCTTACGTCCGAATGATGCCATACTCTCGGTGCATTTCAGTCTGATGTGTTGCTGCACTTTGACATATTTTCTGGCGAACAAGTAAACTATCAGTGCACATATTATCGATTAAATTCAAATTATGACAGACGAAAAAGCGACTGCGCCGGTAATGCGTAGCTGTGGTAATTCAAACGTTCCACGCGCTTGGCCTATCAGCAAAAATGTTACAAAAAAAGTATGACCAAATATGAGAAAGATTGCGAATAACAATGATATATTTTACATTGCTCTTTACATAATATGCGTCTTCTGACAACAAAAGTCTACGTTATTTTTGAACCGCCCTCGTATATATTTAATTTTAAAGCAGAACTATTACTACCTTATATATACTTGTATTCACTTGTGACTTCATGTAAATATTGTATGATTACTTGCATGTTTAAAAGTGACTTATAGGCCCATTTTGTATGTATTTGTATGACTTAGTTTTGTAAAACTATTTACACATGTCACTATAATAACTTTTTATGAAAAGGAAAATATTTGTTGATCAAACTATAATAAAATAACAAGCCACGTATTTAGGAATATGTTATAAATCTTATGGTGTTTTTAGGGAAAAAAGCAAGGTTTATTTTTCAAGTTCTGTCTGGAGATGTGCACATATTCAAATTTTATATTTTAGAAAAATGTGACATTGACTCATTCTAAAAGTTTTGTTTTAATGCTTGCAGATTATTGTAAATAACATTTGTCTAACATTGAAAACCAAATGCGCATTTCAGTGTTATAAAGTAAAGAATGAAAAAAGTACACTTTAAGGCAATTTATTATGGAAATCGAAAATAGTATGATAGAACACAATAATTTGATTTTATCAAGTAATATTATGTTCAAATAATGGTGATTGCATGTACATGAGAAAATCATTTCCCCATTTTTTTGTAAATGTTTTATGTAAATATAATGGAAGGGTCACCTTCATCGGTATGACCTTTTTCATTATAATTATGATATTATAGTTATTGTTTGTCAACACAAAGAACACATTGAGTTTTCACATATAATACATGTACCTGAGTTTTATTATCATTATTATTTTTAATATTATTACTATATCTTTTATCATTTTAATTTGTAATATTATAGAATAATAATAATCTGATGATAATAATTGTCTGTATAATAACAATGATAATAATAAAATAGATAGATAGATAGATATATTCTTTAGTTATTCTTAATAATTAGTACTTAATGATTAAATACTCCCAAATGGGATTTTAGCCATATAGTTACTGTTTATTTTTGTGCATTATATTCATACCTATAATATGTGATATGCAGTACTGTCTAATATAATGGAGTATAATAGGGCTTGCTATCCTTTTTGTATTCTTCGTTTCGTTTCGGAAGGATGCATGTCGGGATATCTCACCTGTTGTATTTTAATAGTTAAACTGCAAATATACCTTAATCAAGGATTGAGTAAATTTGTGTATATATGCTGATTATTTCACAGTATCGTTAACGTACTGATGCTTTGTGCTGTCTGTACATAAGATTGTATGTTATAAATGTTGTTCTATTTTGATGTGATTATGTTTGTATGTATATCTGTAATTATTGATAGCTCTCCTTGTTGGAGGTAATAAAGAATCTATCTGTATCTAAGTTGGGACCCCTTTGGGGGCGGATACACTTATATAGTAGTGGATCTAGGCCTTTAAGAGCAATTTATTGTTAGGTTTTCGTTCTTAAACATGTTCTTTCTCAGTTTGTATAAAAATAATCTTTGTAAGAATAAAAAAGCTTTATTCAGTTTGTACTTTCCATATTTTACATACATAACAACGATAATTTCAAGATGAATTTCAATTTTTTATTTGGTAATGTTTTCATAAATAGCGCAGACAAAGAAAAACAATATCTACAGCATTTTCGAAAATATGTTGAAAAGTAATTTTCTAGACCACTCTAAACAGATTCTCTTTATATAGATTTAGGATTGTAACTTGTAAACATAACAAAATACCAACAATATGAACATAAAAGAAGGATGGCTTAAGCTTCAATGATCTTGTTTTAATTAGATTTATGCTTTCTATGATTTTTCAATGTACTGATAATCATTTAGTTACCATCCTATATCCTTTGCAATCTTACAGTGGTGTTATTCTATGGAATGCCGGAGTGACATGCTTCTTGCTATTTGATTTTTGCTTTTCGTGTTTTACGTTTTTGTTTTTGCCTTTTCCGACGGTGGTCATATGTGCATATTATTTCAAATACACTTATGTCTACTGCCAACATTTAAAATTTCCGCTTATGCCGGTGCTAGAGGGTATGAGACTGCTATACTATTTTTCTGCATTCTGTGCTTCAAAATGATCTTATAGATTGTATTGCTTGTTATTTTATCGTTTTTTTTTATTTACTTGAACGCTTCGAAAAGCAAAAAGGTAAATACCAAGAAAGCTGAATGTAGTATAATAATAGAAAATAGAAAATAGTAAATAGTAAAACAAACACAAAATAAGAATATATAAGAAACATCCCATGTAATAGTCAACTCTTTGCAAACTCCTTCTTGCCATCTACAATTACCTCTTGAAATTCCCTATCTGACAACGTAAAAAAACTCACCATCAATATCAGCCTTCAAACATGCTCTTAATAAACCCAGTTCAAATGTTCCAAACTTCTATTATTCTATTATTCTTCAACGCGCAAGATTACGCATGCACTGTAGCACTCTTAAACAACACCTCTTCTCTAAAACATCATCGATAGCCCTTTATGTGATTGTGGAGTCATCGAGGATACAAACCACTTTCTTCTGTCATGTCTTCTATACACAAATCAACTGCCCTCTTAAACAATTTAGCAAATATAACACCAATCACTACAAATATTCTACTTTTTGGAAATGACACTCTTGACAACAACACAAACACAGTTATATTTCAACATGTACATGACTACATCACTCAAACCAAACGATTCAAACACTAAACCCACACTTGCTTCTACCTGGAACTTGACCCTTCCTTTCTCTCTCTCTTTCTACATCTTTCACTCCTTCCTATAGCATTATATATGCTATACCTGATATTATTGCAACTGTCATCACTACTGGTACTGATGATAAACCCGAACAGAAAATGAGGTTTTTTACCTGTAACTTTTTTATTTCTGCAAATTGAAATCAATGGTCGGTATCAAAATAAAGCTTAACCTTTGCTGAAAACTTTACATAATTCAAATTTATATTTAGTAAGCAAACTCACACGAAGTGAGGGCCTCAAAGGGGTATGTAAAAAGGGGACTTTATGAACGTTGACTGATGATAAATTCGAACCCTTTGTCATTTACAAAATTTCCTTTGTATTATTATATTGAAACTTTCCCCAAAAAGCTGCAACAGTCATTCCTGATCAAGTAATGAAAATTTTATAAATGTCAGGCCTTCATGTTTCGGCAGTGAGCATGCACAAAAAAACACCCTCTTCCCCAGTAATTTTGGATAAATATTTTTATACAAATTTATGTAAGTCATTTATTTATACAAAATATTTACCAATTTTGTTTTTGTTTACACCAGTTGGTGTTGTAAGTGGAAACTATTAGATGGTGTGTTCAATTTTATGAATAACCGATTGCAATCGAATATTTCCAAGGTGTTCGACTTTATCATCTGTCCGGGTTTATCATCAGTACCAGTATACGTATGCCACTCATGCTTGCTAAGATATTCATTCTAAGTTTCCATTTATTTCTTATTATGAACCATTCCTTTACCTATTTATTTTTTGTTTTATGTAGGTTTAAACCCATATAACTGAAATGTTTGAAACAGCGTAAGTGCAGCATTATATGACCTTCAGAAGCGAGGCATTAGTATAAGCTCCAAGCTTTCTCCTCAATTCTGTGAGCAATAAGTAACACCATTTGTAATTTGTTCTATCATTTTGTACAGCTATTATTTTGTAGTGTGTATATTGTATGAATTGCTTGTAATACATCTGAAAAATAAATATTGTTTAAACCAAAAAAAGTGGAAACTCCTAAGGTCGCTCAACATAACAAAAACGAAAATGTTGCAGGCTCGGTTTGATTGAGCATGTTCATGGACGGTAGTGTAAATGCATGCTACCGTCCACGCCCTCTAACCCCGGGTTGAGCAGTACTCAACATTTACACATGCTAAAAGTACAAAAAACAATTTAGAGACATTTGCAGATGTTCATACGGCGGTGCACATGGAACCTTCAATGCTACACTACCGTGTAATTCCATGAAAAGCGGCGTATGGTCCCCAGTTAAAATAATGGGTTTGCCCTAAACGAGAAAACCATGGGCAGAACTAAACAAACTGGAATTTAGAAAGGGGATCTGAGGTTATGGTGCCTGCATGTCACAGGGACTGCCAAATGACAAAATTAAAAAGCAGGCACCATATCCAAGGGGTGATTATACAATTCCCAAAGCTATGAAAGCGGGAGTATTGGAACCACCCAGGCCGAAACGTTCATGCTGAGAAACTAAACAGTACCAGTAATACGACATAAAAGTCGTGCTGAACGATCTCAGAAGATCGAAATATGACAGCCCATAGGGATTTCATAAAATGGAGCCGAATCCGCTGCTTAAACCTAAAACATCATCAATTTTGAATCTTCAAAACTGCCAGATACGATGTTGTCTTCATAGGTATTTATTGGATTTAGAAAAGCAGAATGTATAATAGCAAAACAACACAAACATCATATAGCAAGAGGCAAAACGCTAAACGCAGGAACAAATAGCAAAAAGCTTGTCGATTAGAATTCCATATCAAGCATTGATTATGCAAATGCTTACGTGACCAAGAATCAGCTTGCGCTAAAAATAAATCCCAGTCAACATCTTGGTAAATAATAGTTTTACAATTCATTTGGTAACGCTATGGTGTTTTTTTATAAATCGAAAGGGTAATTTGTAACAGAAACATATTTGGAAAAAATGAAGAACTCTCAAGAACAGGTAAAATGTATTAATGTCAAGTTGTTCAGTACTTAAAGGGAATTCCTATAGTTTTTTTCCTTTCATAGAATTTTTTTAAATTCACATATATGATAGGAAATTTTGTGCTGAAAACAATGAACAAATATAAACAATAGGTCACCAGGCTTGTTTTTGTGAAAAAATGTATTGAACACACCCACTGTTGCTGAAACTGCTAGCGATTTTTCAACATTTTCATAATTTTCTGCTTTTTTATAAATACCAACCAGAATAAACATTAAGACAGCACAATAAAGTTTTTTCTTTTTACAGATTTTATTATATACTTATTTGATATCATAGTCATAATTGTAATACTCTATCCTTACAATAATGGGTAAAAATGAAAAAAAAATATTGTTTCATATTTACTTTTGTGAACTTTTTTCAGTGAAAAATACCCATAGTGAAGAATTTTTTTTTAAATTTTGAAAAAACTCTTTCATAGATTTTTTCCTGTTTTTCTTGTGTATAGATAATTGTATTGTGAGCATAAAAATGGCTAAAAATATATGGGTCACCAGGCTAAATTTTATGTTAAGACCGCTAGAATACAACACCTGTTCGGACGGAAAATGGCGCGAACCTGGCCAAATTGATTACATGTATGTCTGCTAGAAGTTAAAAAAAAAGTTTAAAAAATTCTTAATTCTTTCTATAATTGAATACAAAATAATCTGAAAGGTGATATTGTCTTATCAGTACTAAGTCAATTATCTTACATTATATGAACAACACTGTCTTTGTACTAAAATGCGATGTGAAAACACAACCACAAAAATAGCAAGATACCGGTCAGGCATGATACTTGTCAATACAACATAAACCAGTATCAACATTTGATTACTGATAAAACTTATCAAAAATGTTATTTCATTCAAGATTCCTCATATTTAAGACTGTCTGTAACATGTTTCAACAAATGTTGACTTCAGTTCAGTTTTCCATAGAAAGTGTCGGCTGCGCAGAAAGATGCGCATAAAAAACTATCGGAATTTCCTTTAAGCAATACTTTTAAAGGACGTGTCTCTGAAACAACATTTCTCAAGCGTTCAATAAATATTTGATCATCGTTTTTACTTCTTTGTTATTTCACAGTCACTCTTATTTCCATTTTGAACAATTTAACTACAATTGTGAGCGATAGTGCAGTCTCTGTACACGGTGAGGATGCGTACACTGGATATTACCATTGCCATTTAGTGGTAAGATATTTTCCGAAAACGTGATTATTTTTCGTCAACAAGGTAAGTAAAACCCCATTTTACTATTGTATTATACTACAATAGAACAAAAGAGGAGTAATTTTAATAACCAGATACTGTGCTCTCACAAGCGTAAAATAAGCCAATCTTAAGTAAAAACGCTAAAATTTGTGATAAAATGACAAGTTTATCATTTGAACACATTTGTCCTGATGCCATCACCTATTTGCATTTTGGGAAATCTGAATCAAACAATTTATTTAGTTACATCCAAAGAAAAAATGTGCAAAAATTCAGCTTTGTAAATGTTCAAATGACGGAGAAATTAGTGATAAATGAGCTGTGTGTATTGAATTTTCAAAGTAATATTTCTAATGTGTATTGTAGTTTCGAGTACTGAGTATTAATTTTGAAAATCGTGCAAATTTTCAGCATTGATGGTCATGTAATGGCATTGGCCCAAATGATGGAATGTCTTTTCTGTTTGCAGATGAAATTAGACAACACAGCGAAAATAACAAGTACCAGTTTGAACACCACTGAAATTACAACTTACAATTAAAGCGGCACGCAAGTGATCACTCCGAGAAAATGTCTAAAGACTAGCCATTGCCGATTACAGGCTCGGACACAAGAACACCAGTGAAGTTTTATAATAATGTAACACAGGATACCCCTATTGATTTTCGTGTCAGTTGTTCAAAGGTCAATGTCGTAGGGGTTTTGAATTTTTAAACTGGTTTCTCCTCAATAACCTCAGACTCATTTGACATAGAACCTTCAAATTAGTTTCACTTGAAAAATTTCTAAAAAATAATATAGTCAAAGTTATTTTTATTTCTTTAAATGTATTGATCTGAAAGGTAACCCGCTCAGCACTTGCTTTATACGAAACAAAATAGATGTCATATGCACTGAGCAATTCGTTTTTAAAATAGGAGGAAACAGTGCCATGTGTTATTCTTGAAATATATTTTACACACTTCATTTACAAGATATATGCCATTTCTATGCAAACAGTTCGTTATTACTTTTATGAAATCAACTTGTCTGATCAAATGGTCAAAATAGTATATTTTTTTGTCAAGGTCAACTCTGAACAATAAGAAACGTTCATAAACTGACTTGAAAATCATTCCGAATGTTTGCATGTATTCATACTGTTAAATGTAAAATGTTTATGAGCTGTGTTATTTTATGAATTTGTGTTTACGTTATATGTTTGTTTAATAATTATTTCAATGAACATGACTACTTGTTCTTTATCAAAGTAAAACATGGCTTAAAATATTACTTGTCAAATAATGTTTGGTAAAATAAATGTCACAACAGAACCTATCTCAGTATCAATGTCCAGTCTTTTATTTGGAAGTAATGTACTCTCACCACATTTATGCAGTAACTAGCTGCTTCTTTTAATGTCAATAAATATTTGTTTGTCTTGCTTTTCTCTGTCCTTTTAACTGAGCGTCAGAAATGTGGTATCTGTTATGCAAGCAGTTGTATAATTGTAAAATCCTCGGAAGAGTCTTAAACCTGTTCTTCAAAACATTTTGTTACATTCTTTCAAAGACTGTATAACAATGTATACTTTCATAAAATCTCGTTTGTCCGCGGAATTGCACGCTGTGTATCATTGAAGGTTCCATGTATACTGCCGAGTGGGTGTCTCTAAATTTATATTTTGGTACTGGTAGCATGTGTAAATGTTGAGTTCTACTAGAGGGCGTGGTGGGTAGCATGCATTTCGTCGTGTCATTATTACGATGCTCTAACTCCATTTTGGTAATTTGTGGGAAATTGACTTTGAAAATTTGGTCTCTTATTTTCTGTGATAAAAATGGAAAAATATCAAGATTTTTTGGCTGGACATTGCTTTGGTAACAACTTCAGGTGCCCCATTTTCATGATATCTACCGGTATATCGATTTTTTTGAAAATTAAATTTTTCATTTGGAGATAGAACTTTTTCCAAATTCCAGCATTTCAAACGTTCAGTATTACATTGCTTTTGAATATAGGACGTTTTAAGATGACACATGATAGCTGTTTGTTCAGTATTATGATGCAACAGGACTTAGCACTATGTAAGAGAGAAAACTAAGTGGATAATGTTACAGTACTGTTCAAGAATATTGCAAAAGATTGTCACGTGATCTCCACTGAAATGCAATATTTCTTATTATAACACTGCTCTATCTCCACTATAATTTAACATTTCTTAGAATTACATTGGTCTATGTCCATGTAATAACGGACATAAGACATTGTAATACTAAGTTCAACTTCAATTTTAGAAAGCAAAGAAGGAATTCCATGCTATTTTGTCAAGTAGAATTGTCAGATCAATGAATGGAATAGAGCTGGAGATAGGACTTGAAATCCCGAATCCAGCGGTATATCATACTCAATTTTCATAAAAATGGAGTTAGAGCATCGTAATAATGACACGACGATTTCCAGAGCCGTCCTTGAACAGGCTCCTCACAATTTGCCCAAATCAAAATTGTCTTTACAACCTTTTTGAAGGGTTTCTTTTTGTTGAAAATTGGTCCCTTTTGTAAGCGGGTTCATTTTTGAAATATGCATTTAAATATTTTCTGCATCATCATTATTTTTCCACTTTTTTCTCTGCGTATTTCTGGTGTTATCTTGTAATTTACCTTTTTGCGGTTTTAGCCGTTAGCGTACTATAGTATTTTCATCATTTGGGTGGTATTCAACAAAATGACAGACAATGGCTTTAAACTCATTTTTTCTAGCTATAAAACAAACATAAATAATTTATTTGATAACTGGTAAGCATAACAATCAAAGGCCTGAAGGGCCTGAGTCGGCTAATGATTGATGTACTGACAGTATAGTCTACCAGTTTCAGTTTGTTTTTAGTTTTTTTCCCCAACTAAAGAGAGATTTTGTTACAATAAATGAAATGAACATTCGGTCGATGCCTAGTAAAACTTTGATTGACATTATACAAGTATTTAAACCCAATATATTTCTCTAAAATTGAAGTGGTTCGCAGAAATAAAAATGTTGAAAGTACAAACTACAATTTGACAGCTGACACTAAGATACTGCCCATGACTTTATATATTTTCCAGTAAACATTTGCCTCCGGCATTGCCAAAAGAGGCAATTATCGGCTGGTATATATTCGCACATGATAAAATTTGAATATGACAATTTATAATATTAAAATTTTACAGCGCGGATTGCCACATACAATTTGTAACGGATGGACGAAAGAACTGATATTTTACAGATATTATAATGGGCCTGGCGATAGCCTTGTCATATGTTAGGTATTGTTCAATCATATTATAAGTGATGTCAATTTAAAGTATACTTACTTTTGCGTTTAGAGATACATGTATGTAAATGTTGCTGAGTGTCAATATATAGTGTAACCGATATTAATAAATGCAGTTCTTTTTTAGTTAAAACTATCATTTATTCTATTTCAGACTTGTTAACCCTTAAAAATCATGTCTGTTATCCCGAAGTCCATCCACTTTCAATTATCCATTTTGATTCATGCAGACAGACAGGCCCAGACTGGGCAGAAAAAATGTTTGAGCCATTTTTACAGTGGTCGGTAGCAGGGTGGGTGTGGGGAGGGAGTTTCTTTCCGCTTTAAATTGCAGTCAGATTTTGAAATGGGCATTGCGGCAGGTGGTAAAAGGGCAAATGTATCAAACTGTAAAGTGGCAATATGGGGGAAGGGTGTGGGAGGATACCCCCTCCTGCAAGAAGGGTTTGGGGTATTACCACAAGAAATTTTTGAATATGTAGACCCTTGATACAGCCTTTGGTGCGATTTTAACTGAAAATCTTCTGTTTCAATTTCTAAATATTACCTAGATTCTTTCTAGTATTACAATATCCAAAGTATGACTGTCACTTCATCTTTTTACTTTCAGATCATGCCTCAGGACTAGAATATGAGTCTGATATAGATTATATGTAGGTGTAATAAAAATAAATTCTAGAATCATTTCTGTTACAATAATATCTATCATGTATGTTTCTTGAATGTTAAAATTTCATAACACAGCTCGATATTTACCCAAAATATTATATCCGGATACGATTACACTTTTCTCCAGTATCTGACATTGAAGTTTACGGTTAAATTACCTCTTATTTAAATCTTTTCATAAAAACGTTGTTTCGTTTCGTCAAAGCAGCCAAACATAGACGATCTACTTTCGATTTCAAAAACTACAAGAAAATACAATTTAATGTTTCGCCGATTTGTTTATTTCTCGAAAAATCAGAAATAAAATCATTTTTAATATCAGTAGTAACTAAACAAACCAGTAAGAGCTTCTTCATCCGATAATTTATCCGTTTACTGACTGCAAATTCAACCCACGCAAAGTCGTAGAAGCGTTGTTATAAACAGGTCACGCGTGTTCGCCGACAAGTGTCCAGAATGTAGTTAGGATTCATCCGCGAAGTCTCGCGGAAGAATTAACGTACTGCACATATCTTATTCGGGTCATTTAAATGAAGCTGTCATAATTAAATTTCATCGATTGGTAAACTCTTTGATAAGAGACATTCAAATGCTTTCAGAGGTACCCACTCAATAAAATACTAGCAGTATGTTCTGGAACTATATTTTGTCTTTCGCTGGATGTTACGCAAGCTTTGTAAGTCTGCGCAATTCATAAAATGCACAGCGCAATAAATTTGTTATTTACGCAATGATTTTAAAGATTATTTTTTGAAACGGACAGGGTAACAAATGGATAATTTGGCTAATAAGTTAATATGCAGTTTTTATTTGAATTTGTGAACATCATATTTGCTATTTTGTGACAAAAGGGCATAAAATTCGTCACCATAATCATATGCGCAAATGTATTACCAAATCCCGCAGAATCGTTATGCGTGTTTATGCTTAATGAGTTACCGCGGAAGAAAATACGTGGCTTTATTCGAGTATTGCACAATTACAAGTCATAAATATGACGATTACATCGTATATTGGTCATAGCAAATAGGATTGATATAAATGAACTTCATTCGATCAATGAACTCTTTGAAATTAGAGACAATCTAATGGAACTACATCACTTCGCTGTGTTGTGAGGCCATTTAAGAATGAGAAATCGTGCGATAGCAAGGACTCATCAAACGCTTGACAGCGTTTAGCCGACTCAAAAATCATTGCCCACTGTTGAACTTTTGAGACTGTGAGTTACGATTTAGAGCTTATTACATAAACTACAACAGACTAAACGTTATAGATATCAATGTAAAGACAGTACGTATCTTCAGGACTAAAGAAATTACTTTTTCGAACTTTTGAAAAGGAAATGATAGTGTACATTTTGTAAGATTTATTCTATAAAACTCAGTGTTAATGTTAACATTACACAGTAGAGTAACATGTGATACAGGTCAATACACAGTGCATATATTTGCAATACACAGTACACCATCGACGCTCATTTATGTCCGATTTCTCCGGTATTTGAACATTTACAAAGCTGAAATTTTGCACATGTTTTCTTTGTATGTAACTTAACAAATCGTATGATTCAGAATTTTTATCACACGACAATAAGTGACGATATTGGGAGAAATGTGTCACCGACCTACATTTATCAAATGATAATGTTGCCATTTTATCACAAATTTTAGCGTTTCTTCACAAGATTGACTCATTTTACGCTTGTGAGAGCATAATACACTGTAGCTGGTTTCAAAAAATATAATCCCCCTTTTTCTATACTAGTATTAGTACAATAGAGAAGTAAATTAGATTTTTATTTACCTTGTTGACAAAAGTCAGTCACCTTTTTTCGGAAAATGCCTTATCACAAAATGGAAATATCCGGTGTACGCATCATCACCGTGCTGTAGAAATTCTTGAAAATGCATTTTGTTTGTCACTGGGGATGCACAAATATTTGTTTGTAGTACAGAATGTTTTACAAGGTGAGATCATTTTACGAAGAAACTGGTATGAAAATATGTGGGTTTTTTTAACAGTCAAGTTTTCTTTGGAAATACTTCGGATACTTCTTATACTGTATTGCTGTTTTGCATACCAAACGTAGGGTAATAATAACGGTAACAAGTTATTTCACACAGTTAACGGGTATTTGTAAACTAGAACATGTTTGGCTTAATACATTTATTCTGTAGCTTTCTTACTTGAAGAAAGTGCTTTCTAGCTGCCAAGTTTGGACAAAATCTAATCAAATTTTGTAAAACAAGCTGATTTTGTAGTCTACCCTTTTCGATGAACTTGGAGCTTTGTAAAACGAAAGTAACATGTCATTTACCTAGAAACAACTATTTTGATAAATGCATGCTTTAAAATAGGACATTACTCTAATCATTATTCAAGACAGCTTTTCTAGCTTGCAGGTCATAGGATATGTTTTAAAATGCAAGCCTGAATTTGTACCCTGTGAGCTCTTTTGGTGACCTCGTGGCCTGTGTAAAACTTGAAATAAGCAAGTCAAGTAGTGTCCTAGAAACAAGCTTATATTGTCTTCGTTTATAAATGTGGTGTTAAAAGAATCTAATTCTATTTCTTCAGAATCTAGCTTCTCAATGTATTTCAAATACTTGTTGATTGAAAGTGAGAGATCTGTAATATAAAGTTTCACTAAAACTCCTATCTAAAGGTGGGGGGGGGGGGGGGGGGGGGGGGGGGGGGCAAAATTTTTGCATAATGCAAGTCAGAGTTATGAAACTTTCTGATCATGAACAATTGTTAAAGGCTAGGTATTTAAAAAAAATCAACAGTAAATTAACACATTTGGTGAAAATTATCCAAATGATTTTCAACTTGTTTTAGCTTTTGCAATCAAGGTAAATTGCTGCTGCAGCCATCAAGTAATCAATCAAGCGTTTGTACCTAACAGGCTATTTTAGTTAACGTCTCTAAGAATGTATCACCACGCCCTCTTTAGGAGTTAAAAAAAATTCTTAAAGGGGAATAACTCAATGGAAAATGGTTCCCATAATCTATATCTGTACACGTATTCCTGCCCCTTGATCGCATCTGCTTTCGTATGTTTACAGAGCCATTAAAATGGCTTCGGAATTACATACTTTGCAGCTTCCAAAAAGAGAATTAAGTACATAAAATTTATTATAACAACAGATAACACCCGAGACATAACGAATACAACTACATTTTTGTTCAATTCCTAAATGTAACAAAAATCTAAACAATTAATGATGCATGTCCATTATGATAGATATTTATGCATGCCTTCATAATTCCTCACCCCAAAGTCATTACAATGGTAGGTAAACCTTTATCTGTTGTTTGATATAATTATTATATAATTGTACACACATGTATTTCTTCTTGTAATCTTGTAGGGAAAACAATTATTTACACAACAGCCAAAAGGTTTACTAACAAACAATGAGTTCATTCCTTTAAATTGAATAAACATACGAAAAAAGTTCTTTCGAGTACACCTATGTCTTTCTTAATACAAGGGATAGCATAATCAAGTTGAGTTTAACATGCTTAACAAAGCATTCATAATGCAGATTCATTTTATTACAAAACATTATATTTCATTATTTCACAAAGTCACAATATCAACCAATATATCCAGAGTTACAGCCTTAGCTTTATCAAAATGTCAGTGTACGCTGCATTATCACTGATTATTTTGAATGATTTAAAATCTGGTTTTAAACAAAGTTGTAAAAACATGTGAGAATAATCTATTTCCAAGTCATTCATATGGGAAAGATAATGCAGAGCTTATTTCACCTTAAAGATGAGTTTGTGGATGTTTGTTAAATATAAATGAAAATGAAGTCTTATAACTGGCGTTTTTTTTCTGACAAATTGATACTGCTTGCTGGTGTACCAGTGAACTGCTGTGACTACTGTTACTGCTAACTTCTAATTTGTACAGTTTCTGCATACTTGTATTTCGCCTGTAAACTATGCCACGTACTCTCCGTGTGTCATTTAGTCATTTTGGAAACATTTCATGCAATGACTAGTACGTAATAAACTTAAATATTTGAAAGAAATGTCTTTGATACATCTTTTGATTAATATCATGACTGAATTTTAATTGGTAAGTGACATCGGTTTGAGTAATTTAAGGTTTTTCAATTTTTACTTACTCTAGCTTTAGCTAGTCACTTATACTAACTCGTACACTTCTACAATATCGATATCGCTCGGAGTAACAACCAATTTGTTCTGTTGCGGATCAAAGCAAGCTGAAGTACTATTCTTCACATTCCCAAGCACTCCTGTCTTGTATCTCGACTTTTCATTTACCTGAACAACATTGGACATTCCAAAACCGCATGTGAATATATTACCTCTACCATCGGTACAAACTCCCCATATATGAAATAAATCAGTATCAGTACACGTTGATTCATAATTCTCCTGCAAATTAAGGGTTATCACACCTTTGTTATAATCAGCTATATATATCATATCTCCATCACTGCTGAGACTGATATGTCGGTTTGATTGAAAAAATGCCTTTCCTTGCTGGTCGGTTGTGATTTTGTGTAGCATAGAGCCATTCATATCATGAATATAGAGGGACTTACCGCAATCAGTGACAAACAGCTTGCCATCCTTGTAGGCCAGACCCCAGCAGTAATAATCAAGCTTCAACAGTTTCGCGGTCGTCATCTTGTTTTCGAGGGATACGAATTGAATAGAGCTGTTGAGAAGGCTTACTGCAATTTTATCTTTACCTGTCTGACAGACATCTGCAGGTGAAGCTTCCAGATCGAGATAATCCTTGACCTTTTTTGAGCAAAGATCTACACATTTCAGCTTTTTGTTACTGTAGTCAGCCAGTAGTAACAATCCATCCGCTGTGAAGCATGATCCATAAATATTACATGTAGCCTTATCATTTGCTTGTCTGATATTTATCTGTCTCTTGCAGTCAACCTCATACAATGTAGTTTTCGGCTTGTTTATTGCAGGGTCAGGAACAATTCCAAATGTCTTCAATTCATTGAGAAAATATTTGATTTTAGGATTGGCAGTAAATTCGATATTTACATTCACTGTTTTTGTCAGAATTTTTTCTGAGTCTAGTGTTTCAAAAATAGTTCTCTTTGCAACTTTAACACAGACAAACTCTTGTGCTTTATTTCCAAAGGATTTGCTTATTTTATCCCCCGATAGTTGAAGTTCAGCAATGTAGTTCTTTGCTACTTTGATCTCGTCTTCTAAACTTTCTCTTATTTTCATGTGTTCTTCCTCCAAGTTTCTAATTGACTCACTTTCAAGTGTGTCCAAGACAGCTCCCATTTCTTTTCTGAAGCGCTTTATTGACTCTACTGCTTTCTCTTTGTATTTATCCAGTTCGGTGACAAGAAGTTCTTTTGTGTTCTTTATGACTTCCATTTTATCCTTTTCTGCGAGTAGTTTTAACTTTGTTTCATCAGCAGCTGACTTCTCAAAGAAATTGTCTAATTCATCCGGGACCGAATGCAAGTTTTGGCATGTTCTAAAAAAGTAAATAAATGAATTATGGTTTGACATTATCTGCACGTAAATGCCTTTTTGATAAAAATATAAATGGATCAAGTTTTAATATCTTTATGACTTAAATACTGCTATTTGATTGTGATAAATTGTGCTAAAATATTGAAAATAGATACCTGTGATTTAAAGCTACGCAAGTCGCACACACAATTTCATCATGGTCAGCATAATACATGTCCAGCAGCTTACTCTTATGGACTATACATCTTTCTACTGGGAAACTTGGAAGGACAGTCTGTGCACCAGAAGTACTGAAATTCGTTTTGTCAATGAATTGGTGAACACCAATTGCAGAGGGGAACAATTTGTGTAAATCCGTGCATGATACACAGTAATAATCCTGACATTCTACACAGTAGTTCTCTGCCTCTGTAGTTATATTTTTATTAGCGCATATACAACATTTAAAGTTTATAAATTCGTCTGATCCATTTCCTCCAGTCGCCATTTTATCCAATTTGTTTATTTTACTTCCTGGTAAGAAATTAAAATTGAAATGCTGTTTCGTTTTGCTTCGTTTTGTCACACAAGCCTTGATACCGTTTTTCAATTTGTGTTTACATTATTCTTATCACATGCTTGTATTAAGCCTTGATATGGAATAAACTTGACTTGAAAAAGTCACAACCGATCAATATTCTTTAGCTAATATGAGATATACATGTAATACACAATCATGTCTAGTCCAGTATATCAAGTAACTGATACCGTTAACTACTGTTCATTGTATATTAATTTATTTTTTATTTATTTCGGGCGCTATGCTAGTTTTAAATGTTGAACATAATAAAAATACTCTTATTGTTCCGATCAATAAGCAGATTGATATCTACTTCAAGTGCTACTCGTCACATTTTAAATTTTAATGTAGGCTTTTGGGTTAACTTGAACATAAAGTCTAAGTCTATTGCCAATGAGTAAAGCGTCTGAAACACAGTCGAAACAATATTCTTAAGGAGGTTTTACTGTAAGATTAAATTATCTTTCAGTGTCCATACGTATGTAAACCCTGCCAAATAAGGGTCTTTATGCTAAATATGTGCGTTATTCTACAAGGTTTACACGTGTACGAAAACCAGAAAATATGCATTAATCCCAACAAATGCAAATGATTAAATGGTTAAATGTGTAATTAAAGAATGAGACAGAAATATGTGAATAGACTGTCATTTATGAAACTTGAACTTTACTTATAATATACTAATCTGTCTTAATCAGAAAAGTCCAAAACTGTAATGGTTAAAATCATTATCACTTAATCAGTCAAACCGAGTCTGCTACTACTTTGCGCGATTGCATTCTATGCTTCCAATAGATTTTATTATATGGAGTTCGAACGAAATCATTTGATCAAGAGGTTCCATGAATCCTACTTACATGTACTTACAAAGGGACAAAAGCCCTGCATGAAGAGAGTGAAAATAAAGCTCTACAATTCAGTGAAAAAAAAGATCAAGATGATTTTTTTTATTCTGTACTTCTGTGCAGCAAAGAAAAATATCTTGAAAGCATGATTCGCGCAAGATTTTCTACATATCAATGTTTATAGCCTACTCAAGATTCTTTACCATGTCAAAAATTGTACACATTTGTAAGCCCATCTAATCCTACTCTGCAAAATTATCAATTAGTATATAAACAAGGTGTGTTTGTAAAACACTGATGTCCTAGAGAGCTGACTGCCTCCCAAGATCACTATAACTTTTGTCCTTTGATCAACTGACCGCAAAGACAATAGGGATTATCTACTGACCCGGTGCAATCATCTGAGATGTTTCACGCCTGTTGGCCAAAGCATTCATGTTATCGCTAGGCCAACCTATAGTCGGCAGAGAGAAACAGGCTTTGACACAAACACCAATTAAAAATAATGGCTGCTGAAAAAAAGACGAGACTGTTTAACTTATTTGCATGCATAGTTTGAATGGTGCCAAGTACATTATGAAGGTAATGAAAAAAATTAAATGACTTACCATGCTTAAGATCTCAGTACTGTAGACAATTTTTACTGACTAGCCTCTAAGCAATTTAACAGACTCCACACTAGAGGTTATCTACTTCAAAAGCCCAATCATCTTATCATGTTTGAAGGTCCATGCCCATGTGACCTTGACATTTCATCTACTGACCCCAAAACAATACGGGTTATAAGCCCAGTCATGCTTCAAAGTTTAAATAATCTGGGTCAAGTGGTTTTCAAGTTATTGATCGGAAACTGTTCGCTCTTCTGACTGACGGGCATATCAACCGACGCGACCGACATGTGCATAGCAATATGGCCCTGCTTCATTACTCTGATACCCATTATACAAGACAAAAACACAGCATTGATCTACAGTTTTATTATACAAAAACAGAGGGTGTACACAGGTGACAGTTTGACGGAAACTGTAAAATGCATATTGTAAAAGAAGTGTTCATTTCTAAAATCTAACAAACACATAAAATAGTTTATAGTAATAGTTTCCGTAATAAAAATTTCCATATAAGTTTCCAATGTTCATGACTCCGAGACCTTGATCTTTGACCTATTCGCCCCCAAAACAACAGCGGTCATCCACTTCATGAACCCAGTTATGCCATTAAGTTTGCAGATACTGGGTAAAGTGGTTCTCAAGTTATTGAGCCTAAACCGTTTTCACGGTTCAGGCCCCCCGTCACCTTGACCTTTGACTACTGACCCCCCCACCCCAGCTACACACACACCACCACCACCAAAGAAGTTGGGTCGCTTAATTCATACACTCAATCATACTATTATGTTAAACGTTTTGGGTCAAATGGTCTTTAAGTTACCTTGCAGAAATAGTTTAGTTATTGAGCATGGAAACCGTTTACTTTACTGATAGATAGGCATACTGACTAACACAACCGACATGTGCAAAGCGATATATATTCCAATTTTTTTAAAGGGGGTGAGGGAAGGAGTATAAGTACTAGCTACATTACACTGTATACATTAATTTTGACCATAAGCCTTAGTCATACAATAGAACATGGCTGGATTCTTCATTACTCTGATACCCACTATACAAGACAAAAACACAGCATTGATCTATAGTTTATTATACAAAAACAGAGGGTGTACACAGGTGAACAGTTGGACGGAAACTATAACATGCATATTGTAAAAGAGGTGTTCATTTCTAAAATCTTACAAACACATAAACAGTTTCTGATGTATTTTCATATAATAGATATACATGAAATGCTTAATACATGCCATCACCAAAAAGCGACTACCATGATCAAAAAATGAATACTTATCTGATGTAATCCAATTCTTCAAGTCATAAAGAAAAAATCTCCTTTATACACGAGCCATGAGCTTGATTCAAGAATAATGATACACTGATCATGACAACTGATCCTTCAGTACATTAATCATGCAATGAAACACTTTCATATTCACCTAGGCTTTCTAAAACTTCTAAGAACATCTTGCAAATGTCAATTTAGCTGATCATAAGCATGCGTTCAATTACAAATAGCTAAATAAACTAGTTTGTAAATGATTAATACTTGCTTTGTTTATAATTTCTGATATATAACAATGACAAATTATACTTCCGCAAAAAACAGTAAAGGGATGCAAGTTTTAATCATTACCTGAAGGTTTGCAGTATTTGAGAAAATAAAGTATAAAGATATTAGACATGTAAACTTTTCAGACCAAATATGAAAAAGAGTTTTATTATTTACCAAGTATGAAAAATCATCTCAGCTGAAAATGAGACATGTGATATTGTGTACTACTAAGTAAATCATTTTATGAAAACAAACTGGACTTTAAATGGGGCCTAGACAATAATGTGTTATTCTACCCTTTTTATTCTTTTACTGACCACAAGTCTTTAGCTACAAGTGTAACAAAAACGGCGAGTAAATCTTGGCCGAGTCATTAAATAATTAAAGTCTTGTACATGTATTACTTGATTTTCAAGCAGCTAGAAATCTATATTAGGTTCCAACATGACAGGTCCTGCTAAATTTCCGGTACATGATAAAAAGTTTCAAGCTGCTAATTAAGGTTAAGACATGGTTGTTTCGCTTTAAAGATCAAAATTTCACTTTAAAATCATTTTTTTTATATAAAAAACAAGTTAAAAATAAACTCACTGTAAGACTTAGAATCAAGATATCACTGTTAACAAATATCACAGATAAGTTTATACATTTCAAAGTGAATCTTTAAATGACTACCTTAGATAAGTTTAAAAAGCGTTTTTATACAGCAATATGATTAAATGTTTCCTTTTTGTTGGGTTTAATATCACGCCAACACAATTATAAGTCATATGATGACTTTCTTGCTTTTGACAGTGGAGGATGACCCCAGGTGCCCCTCCGTGCATTATTTCATCAAGGGCGGGCACCTGGGTAAAAGCACTGACCATACTTCAGCTGGATGGCTTCGTCACATGAAAAAATTCAATGCCCCAAGCAGGTCTGAAACCCACATCTGTGAGGGGCAAGTGATTCAAAGTTAACAACCTTAACCACTCGGCTTAAGAGGCCCTGTCATTGTAATAAAATAGTTCCTATATTAAGATGGGATACAATAGAGCACACTGGAAGTTTGAGCATACTAAAGATACTTCTAAGGCAATATCAATTTTGCAAGCAGAGATGTGTTTTTTTATAAATATTAACAATTACAAATAGTGTTAACATTTCAAACATACAGATATCTTAAGCTAACAATAAAACAGGTTTTCTTTTTTAAACTGTTTGCCGTTCTACAAGGCAGTCCATTTTGACATGACTTTTCACAAGCAAAGGTAACTAATTCAGAATCATTCTTTCATTGTTTAGCATGAAAGCAGAAAAATAATATCAGCAAAGATTTTTGATTATAAGATATCAATAGATATATTCTATACTTAAGCAGGAAGTAAATATCATGCTGTTAGCTCCTTTCTTTCTTTGTAAAGATCAAAGAAGTTTAAGTATAAGAAAAACATGCTTATGTGTATTAATCATAGTTCTTATTAATGGTCTCCATTCAAAGTGCCAAACCTACATAACTTAAAAGGGTAAAAAAGCAGGTATTAAACTGAACTTCATAACAAAACCCCTGAAATTTCAACATCTTTCGTAAGTAAATCTTGTGACAAAAATGTGGTTTTTACTTCAATTTTTTTGCATCATTTATATTTATTTATTTACTTCTCCTGTAACCTTTCGGCATTTTAAATGGAAGTCATTGACATAATATTATTATGGGACATTTGTATATAAATAACAAAAGGGACGGAAGCACACAATAAGGCAATTTAATTACTAAACATGACAGAAAACAAGACTTAGCAACATTGTAAATTATGAAATTTACATCAAAAAAAAAGAAAAGGTTTAAAAGAAATTATTCTAACTTTCTGTTCTCATGTACGCTATTCAAGATGAGACATTTACAGCAAATATACTTTTGCAAAAAAAAAAACAAGTAACTTTCACTTTAATTTTTTACTCACAGAGGTAAAGGTTGTTTAAATTGAGCCCATTACACCCTTTAAATATAAAACAACAAAAAACATCAATGTTAAAACTCGCTTAACACATTTTCTTTTATAAGCAAATTATTTCATTTAGAGACTGCTAATATAATAATAAGTGCTCTGTATTCCCAAAAAGGACATTACATTAATTTTGTGTTTATACACAAAAATATCTTTCTCAATAAAGGTTTTTTTTAAAAGATTGCGTAAAAAGAGTTGAAATTCACAAAAATCACATAAAACCAAATATTTTCTGAAACAGGAAATATCAAATATCATTAATCTGGAAAATAAAAGTTTCAAAACTTTCAAACCAGGTGTCCTATTTAGATATCATGTCTCACATAAATTACTGAAACATTCAGAAATGTGTACAGAAATACTCTGTACAGTTATACGCCTACTGGCTTTTGTAAGAAACATCTTGAAACAAACGAGACCAACAGACATGTTAAAGATTGCACTTGAATGAAAGACAGTCAAGATGTCAATTTGTGAACAAGTGAACTCAATATCTACCAGTACTGCTGACATTACGTACACAGACTACTTGCTTGCTGTCTTTATATAACTTTTTATTTCATTTTTAAAAAGAAAATCTCAAAATGAGAAATTTATTTCTGATAAAAATTTGTAATAGATAAACTAACTGGTACTAATGTATTCTAAAATGGAATATGTATGCTGTATCTATATCAAACCGAAAACTATCACATCACTAGAAAACCATATTATACCAGGTTCTTGCTCATATTAGTGAATTTCCAGCTTTAATTGCTGGAGGCAGACCAAAGGTGCTGTTCCCGACATTATTCCAGGCTTAGGTGCCCCCTCTCCCCCACGGATAGAACCATCTTTCTTCTGTAAGCTGTCAATTAAGCTTCTTAACACGAAAAAAGTCTACAATCCAAGTAAGCTTTCGAAACACAAAGAGGTGAGAGGCACTTGATTCACAGTCAATGACCTCTAAACAATCACTCACCCCTTAATTCAAATCATTACGTACTTTTATTTTGAAATAACAATTACGGCACAGACGTTGACTATCACTAACTTGTTCACAGAATGCCATCTTGAACTGATGTCAAATGTAGGTTGCACAAGGACGAGTATATATATAAACATTTGGAAAAAATAAGGTCTACAGGACACTGGAACAGATATCTACTTGTAATGATACACAGAAAAGTTAAACACAAAGAGAAGGAAAATAAGGTCATAACAAAATTTTAATGAAACAAATTTATATCAACGATGTAACACTATTTTAGTTTCAAAGTTGTTAGTAGTTTATAGCTATTATAATTATAGCTAAAATTAATGAAAAATATACCAAAAAGGCGTTAATAGTGTAGTTTTTTCTATATTTTTTTTTTTGATTCAATGTAATAAACTACCACTTCCTGCATGAGTATGCCTAAAATAATAATGTAAAACTGATTTCTATAAATAGAATGACAGCACATAAATAATCAAGTATGTTGATTTTTTTTTATAATTTTCATGCATTCAAAAAGATACCTGTATTCTATCTATAAGCATATAATTTTGATACTTAGATAACAAAATAGTTATATTAATACAAGGTATATATCTTAAATGAACAAACATAATATTTGCAGTAATACGTATAAAGAAGCAACCATACAAACTGTGCACTACTCAAGGAACACATAGTAAAGCAAAGACCGACTAAAAACTGACTTTAAAAGGTGCAATAACTCAACAAATCACAGAAATATGCTTGCAACAACAATAATTGTGGTTAAACAAAGAAGGTTTTATTTACAAATAAAGAAGTAACAACAGAGCTGTACATAAATTTTAGAGACAATCTAAAAAGGTTATCACAAGGCACATAAATAATACTGGAGGTACAATTGTAAATATTCTAGTTAACAAGCCTTATATAAATAAAATTCAAAATCCAATGCCTTTCTCATAAACTGAGCTATTCCAATACTTCTATTAAGCAAAATACTTTATGCAATTTATACAGTTGTAAAATTCCTACAGAGGGTTTTAACTTGCAGAAAACATTCTAAAAAATCACATGTCCTATAATATAATAAAATATTTTTTGTAAATTCTATATTGCTAAGTCATTGCTATGTCAAGAAAGTCATCAATTCAATTTCCAACAGGATCAGCAGACGGCATTTCTAACTGGATGCTTTGTTCCTGTACTGGTTCCACAGCTTCCTGTTGCCCCTGTGATGACTCAACAAATGCTTCTCGAGCAGTCTGCTCCCGAGTCTTGACAATTTTAGCAGACATTGGCCTTGACCCTTGTTGCTGACCTTGACCAGCAGATGAAGGTCGAGGTGATGGTGGTGTCCTGGCAGACACAGGACGTGCTCGTTGCTGCGTAACCAAAGGAGACTGTGGAGCTTTAGGTCTATATTGTGGAGGATGTGGACTTGTAGACCTTACATTCATTCCCTGAAAAAAAAAGATACTGTAAATGAAACAGACTTTATTCTTTATCCATATGAAATGGAAACTAGCATTGAGCTTAACATATGTAAATTAAATTGGATATTTGACTTAGCTGGAGTAGGTGACACCCATGTATTCCCTGGCATGACCAACAAAACCCCTTTTGAAGCTTTCTCATAAAAAATATGTGATGTTATACATATGACTTCATGAAATTTGAAACTCATGATTTACTGATCAGTGTTACAACGGATTATTAAGGTTTCATTTACTTATACTCGACACTCCTGGCAAACAAGAAATGTGAAAATTCCATGAAAATCAGGTTTTCAAACTTTGCATCATCCCAACAGGTTCTGTTTAAAAAAGGGTTATGTTCTGTTATACAGATTTGACTGCATCCAATCGTGCCAGTTATTCAGCAAATACAATTTTCTATCTTTAGTAACAGTGACCTTGACCACAGTGACCCCTAAATATACTCCCAACTGTTTTCTTTGATAAGAGCTACCTAAACATTAAGTTTGCTGACAACAGGTGTACCTAAACTAAGATATTTTTAAAGTGTCCCCAAATACAATCTGAAGCATATTCTTCATAACAGCTTGCTAAACATCAAGTTTGGTGGCAGTAAGTCTATCATAACTAAAACTATACACTGGAAACCACTCTTTTAAACAAAATCTATTTCTAAAGAATAGAAATTTAGACCCTGACTGGGGAATATGAGCTGCTATCCACCTGTTCCACAGCACAAAAGACCACTTTGGCCCACTGCACCACAGAGGAACTTTCAAACTGTACAGATTAATTAAGTTATCTCATTTCAAACTAGAGTTATTGAGCAGAAACCATTTTTCTATTTTTGGTAACAGTGACCTTGACCTGAGAGACCCAAAAATTTGTGTTTGAAAAAAAGCTATCTACACAAAAAGCTTATTGACAATATGTGTACCCAAACTAAAGATATCGAGTGGAAACCATTTTTCCTTTTTCAGTAACAGTAACCCCAAATGTTATTCAAAGCTAAGGTTTTGTATTAGCTGGCTATCAACCAAGTTTGGTGACATTAAATTAATCCAAACTGAAGTTATAAACTGGAAATCACCCATTGATTCAGACCACTGTGCTGAGGTGGAATTTTCTTAGTATGCACATTAATTAAGTTATGCTAACCTTGAAATTGACCCCCGTGACCCCATACTGTAAAATCATTTAATTTCGTGGGCATGAAATTTCGTGGTTTGGGTCAAAATGGCAATTTCGTGGGGATATGAATTCGTGGATTTCAACTTTTGAACATAAAATTAATGGGAATTTTACTTGTTCGTTGGCATTAAATTTCGTGGATTGACTCAACCATGAAATCCATGAAAATTAGTCCCCCACGAATATTTATGATTTCACAGTATACAATCCCAACCATGGTTTTTCTATAAGCTACCTATAGGCTAAGTTTAATTTCAATACATCAATCCAAACTAGTTATTGATCAGAAACCATATTTTTTCTATTTTTTATAAACAGTGAGCTTGGCCTTGACCCTAGTGATCTCATATGTAATCCCAAACTCTGATTCTATACAAGCCACCTATATACCAACTTACATTGAAAACAATCACACTAAACATTAGTTATTGAGTGGAAACCAAAAGTTAAGGCCATCTGCCAGCCAGCCCAACGACATAAAATTATGCCAGTCTAATAACCAGATTTTTTTTAAAAACCTGGCAAAAAAACAGACTGCATTGTATGTAAAAAATTACCATATTATTGTTATTCTGTCCTAGAGTTGTTGGAAACCTAGCCTCAAGTTTTTGTGTAGGTCTTTGATCGTGACGTCCACGGTAAATATGGCCATCAGCTCCCTGGATATCTACCTCTTCCCTAAAAAATAAACATTTTCTGGTGGTATAGTCATTTGATATGAACAAACAGAATTATACTTGATTTGTGCTAACATGCTACTGTCTTTGAATATAATCTTTAAAGTAATATTCACATGAGCAGTTTGATTTTTAATAACTTTGTAGAGATGGTATTCAAATTCCAACTTCTAGTCAAAACAAGTCCTGTATTTCCACTTGAAAATTGAAATACCTATATCTATAATGTTTATTATTATTTTTTTTTGCACCAACACTTTTATATATCATATAGTAACTTTCCAGGAAGACCCCTCCATGCATTATTTCGTCATGAGCAGGCACCTGGGTAGAACCACCAACCTTCCTGTGTGTGATTTGAAGTCAGCAATATTACCACTTGGCCATGGAGACCCCCTACATTGTACATGTAAGTCATCATTATTTCTAACTTACGTAAGTTAAATGTAATTTTAATCTTGTTTTTTAATTGGGTTTTTTTGCTTGTTTTTCTTTTGTGTGTAAAAGTTACAGAAGAATAGCAAAAAGCAAATAATATATTGCTGTCTTACTTTGTTGCTGGGATGATAATCGCTTCATCTTCACGGAACAAATGGCTGCAAAACAACAGTAGAGAAACATAGAATGTACCCATAACCCAATGTTGCTAGCTGCCTGTGATTTAAGAAAGGTTACAACCTACTGAATTTACTCTAGGGTGATGCATCACTCACCGTTTATCTTACACATGCATGTTTTATTTTCCAAACATATACAATTTTCAGAATGTTCATTTCATAGGTTACGAGCCAGCTTTGTTGAATGTGAAACACTTTTTTACTGGATTTGTTACTGATCCTCCCTATAAACATGTAGGTAAAGTATGATAAATGTGGAGGGGAGGGAAGGGTGCATCAAGGCATTAGCAGCACTAGCAGCTGAGTTCCTCTATTCATCAATGTTCCCCAACACAATTCTGTGGAGGGTCAGTGACAAACCCATTAATCAATCTGATTTATCTAGCCTAACTTGGTACAGAAATATATGGAGTTATCATGTGACAAGCTTTTGATCAATGAAAATGCTCGAAGCTTGTAAAACAAAATTAAAACATATTGTATGGCTGACCATAATTCTCTGATATTCTGAACTAAATACTCTAGATAAAACAGATTAGACGACATGTAGAAAAAAAAGCCATGATCTATATCCATCAAAAGCTGAAGTCCACTTTTTCAAACT
The DNA here is from genome assembly GCF_021730395.1 of Mercenaria mercenaria. NCBI lineage: Eukaryota > Metazoa > Mollusca > Bivalvia > Venerida > Veneridae > Mercenaria > Mercenaria mercenaria. Next base: position 10,931,355 of record NC_069362.1, on the reverse strand, counting down.
GTTGCATATACTATGTCCTGTATTTGTCAGTGTATAGAATCTTTTGATACATATGTTATGCTATGATATTACACACAAAATGCTGATACACGCTAGCTAAAACTGCAATCTGATGCCATTTTCATGACCTATCATTACAATACCCAAACAAATTATATGATACTTAAGAAAAGCTATGATAAACTGTACCCAAAAGCCACAATTTGCTAGCTCATACTACAATTTATAAAATTTTCATCACCTGTTATTATTATGGCATGCATAAAAACCTACCTAAGGTGTGTGAGCTTTGTGTTCCTCTTGTGTGGGTAGGTCAGTGTGTGACTCCCACCACACGGTCTTGGTGTTGCATAGTAATCTGCGACCTCAGTGTTGGTAAAACTGAAATCATCCAATCAAAATACAACATAAGAATACAGGTCTATTTTCAGTGCTATAAACTAGCAGGTGGGGTACAAACAATTACAATAAAGAATCTTTAAAAGCAGAGAAACTGTCGACAGAAAATGACTAGTATAACTAAACAGACCAACTAAACAAAGCACTATAAGAGAAGTTAGTAAAACTAAGCTCTAGCAATTACATTTTAGTGTTATTACAAATAAACTATTTGCAACTGTTAGTATTGTATATAAAAACATGCAAGAAAAATTCACAACAACAAATTTAACAAAGAAAAGAACCAAATGAACCAAAGAAATTCGAAAATATAAGAAAAATACAATGGTACAGTTCTCACTTTGAATTTGCAGTTTACAGAAACAAGAATGATGTCAATATTGTAAAACACAAGCCCGGGCCGCCCCCCACCCCATACCCCCTCCACCATGCAAATGCTTGATAGAGTTAAACAAAAAGTCAACAAGAGCTCTGCCAAGTGGTGCAATATACGCCCGAAGGGTTACATCAGAGGATGGGAGCAAATTTAAAGAACTTGACTGTTGAAGCCCAAAGGACAGGAACAACAAAGGGAAGAAATTCAAAAAAAAATATTCTAAGTCCACAAAAAAATCCTTACCAGGTACAGGTATGTCAAAAAACACCTAAAAATTTGAGGTACCATCCATGTTGTACCACAGGAAAGTTGTCTCGGTTTTTCCCTACGGCCGATAATAAAAAAGTTTCAAAATAAGCTATTTATAGTAAAATAAAAGGGAAGTACATGTAACTAAAAAAAATTAATTGTAAGTGAACAAAAAAGAGATCTGCCAAATAAAAACGAGAGCACTATAATGCAGAGCAATATACACAAAGCAAAGTCATATAATGACCTTTGACCCCTAAGTGTGACCTTGACCTTGAAGCGAGTCATCAGAAACATGCGCTCTGCATGTCGTCTCAGTGTGGTGAACATTTGTGCCAAGTTTCTTTGAAATCCTTCAAGCAGTTCAAGAGTTACAGAGCGGACATGAAACAAACTGATTAGACCTTTGACCCCTAAGTGTGACCTTGACCTAGAAGCGAGATATCCAAAACATGTGCACTGCACATTGTCTTGGTGTGGTGAACATTTCTGTCAAGTTTCTTTGAAATCCTTCAAGGGGTTCAAGAGTTACAGAGCAGATACAAAATTGTTAACGGACGGACCGATAGACGGAGGGACAGACACCGGGGGTATAACATAATACGTCCCTTTGGGCGTATAAAAAGGGGACAAAGTCCACATAAGTATCTTACATGAAATTCAAAACAATATATGCATGTTTATTTCACACTGAAGAAGGACACCAAGTTCATTTTTGAATTGGATGGAAACTGTAAGAGTTGAGTACACGAGGTAGAGATGTACTTGCATTATAGTTAAGTCCAAAAAGGTGCAAAACTAAGAACATTTATAAAAAACATAATACCATCAGGTTAAAATGGCATTATGCGCATCTTACTGCACATAGTGTGTGTTTTGGTGAATGTTTTATAAAAGCAATTTTCGGTTGTTGTGCATTTAAATGTGTTAAAAAAACGATAATGCCGCGTAAGTATTTGAAGTTAATGCTTTAGAAATAAAGAAATCGGACTAATAAAATAACAGTTCTTTTCTTCAATCTTCTATGCAGTGTTCTCCCTTACCTACAGGTAGAGATTTCTGAAGTTAAAGGGAAGCAACTCCTGCAAGCAGTTTGACTTATTTAAACAAGAGGACCATGATGGTCCTGAATCGCTCAACTCTTCCCACATGACCCAGTTTTGAGTATGACGTTGTTTTTTCTATTATTTGACATAGTGACCTAGTTTTTGAGCTCATGTGACCCAGTTTTGAACTTGACCTAGATATTATCAAGATAAAAATTCAGACCAATTTTCATGATGATCCATTGAAAAATATGGTCTCAAGAGAGGTCACAAGGTTTTTCTATTATCTGACCTATTGACCTAGTTTTCGAAGGTACGTGACCCTGTTTTGAACTTTATCTAGATATCAACAAGGTGAACATTCTCACTAATTTTCATGAAGATCTCATGAAAAATATGGCCTCTAGAGAGGTCACAAGGTTTTTCTATTTTTATACCTACTGGCTTAGTTTTTGACCGCATGTGACCCAGTTTCAAAACTGACCTAGATATCATCAAGGTGAACACTCAGATCAATTTTCATGAAGATCCATTGAAAAATATGGCCTCTAGAGAGGTCAAAAGATTTTAATAATTTTAGACCTACTGACCTAGTTTTTGTCCGCAGTTGACCCAGTTTCAAACTTGACCTAGATATCATCAAGATGAACATTCAGACCAACTTTCATACAGATCCCATGAAAAGTATGGCCTCTAGAGAGGTCACAAGGTTTTTTTATTCTTGACCTACTGACCTAGTTTTTTAAGGAACGTGACCCAGTTTCGAACCTGACCTAGATATCATCAAGGTGAACATTCTGACCAATTTTTATGGAGATCCATTCACAAGTATGGCCTCTAGAGAGGTCACAATGTTTTTCTATTTTTAGACCTACTGACCTAGTTTTTGACCGCACATGACCCTGTTTCAAACTTGACCTAGATATCATCAAGATGAACATTCAGACCAATTTTCATACAGATCCCATGAAAAATATGGCCTTGAGAGAGGTCACAAGGTTTTTCTATTGATTGACCTACTGACCTAGTTTTTGACGGCACGTGACCCACTTTCGAACTTGATCTAGATATCATCAATATGAACATTCAAACCAACTTTCATACAGATCCCATGAAAAATATGGCCTCTAGAGAGGTCACAAGGTTTTTCTATTATTTGACCTACTGACCTAGTTTTTGAAGGCACATGACCCACTTTCAAACTTGACCTAGATATCATCAAGGTGAACATTCTGACCAATTTTCATGAAGATCTCATGAAATATATGGCCTCTAGAGAGGTCACAAGGTTTTTCTATTTTTAGACCTACTGACCTTGTTTTTGACCGCACATGACCCAATTTCAAACCTCACCTAGATATCATCAAGATGAACATTCAGACCAACTTTCATACAGATCCCATGAAAAATTTGGCCTCTAGAGAGGTCACAAGGTTTTTCTATTATCTGACCTACTGACCTAGTTTTTGATGGCACGTGACCCAGTTTCGAACTTGACCTAGATATCATCAAGGTGAACGTTCTGACTAATTTTCATGAAGATCTTGTGAAATATATGGCCTCTAGAGAGGTCACAAGCTTTTTCTATTTTTAGACCTACTGACCTAGTTTTTGAAGGCACGTGACCCAGTTTCGAACTTGACCTAGATATCATCAAGGTGAACATTCTGACCAATTTCCATGAAGATCTTGTGAAATATATGGCCTCTAGAGAGGTCACAAGGCTTTTCTATTTTTAGACCTACTGACCTAGTTTTTGAAGGCACGTGACCCAGTTTCGAACTTGACCTAGATATCATCAAGATGAACATTCTGACCAATTTTCATGAAGATCTTGTGAAATATATGGCCTCTAGAGAGGTCACAAGGTTTTTCTATTTTTAGACCTACTGACCTAGTTTTTGATGGCACGTGACCCAGTTTCGAACTTGACCTAGATATCACCAAGATGAACATTCTGACCAACTTTCATAAAGATCCCATGAAAAATGTGACCTCTAGAGTGGTCACAAGCAAAAGTTTACGGACGGACGGACGCACGGACGGACGGACGACGGACACCGCGCCATCACAAAAGCTCACCTTGTTACTTTGTGACAGGTGAGCTAAAAAGACTGCCCCAGTCAAAATAAGAAAAGTCATATTTGGAAAGTTATTATTTTGTACTGGTAACAGGAAGTTTGGTATTTAAGAAATGAAACTTTTTTTTCAGGGGACATGCGAAATGAATGACAGAATAGGATCCATGTTTAAAAAAGTTTCATTTCTTATACTTGCATTATATTTCCGTTCCATTTTTAAACAGGATGATAATATAAATTGCACACATTTTGATGCATTTAACATTAAAATTAGCTTCCCGTCCACTCTGTTCACCAGACAGAAAATCTGCGACATCATCTAAGGAATGTTCTCCCTGACGTGGACGTCGTCAAAACAGCGTCCGTTATCACTAAGCAGCAACGATGTAACTTTCGCACCTTTGTTTTTGCTGTTCATACGAAATGAACTTCATAATTTTCAATGGAAAAGAATAGGGTGAATGTAAATATATTGGGTTAAAAGCATAATTTCCTCCACCTTTTTTACAAACACATCTATTTCAGCTGGATTTTTACTTGAAAAATGCACATATTTCCACTTTAACTAGAACAATGTTGAAATGTGTTACTTTTTCTGTGCTTTTGGATATATGGATGCTCCATAATTTAGGCTATTCATTCAAAGTGAGAACAAAAGGGAAGTGTTAGCATGCACTTACTTATGTGAGTACTGTGCAACGGATGGTAATTCTTGTTTAAAATGAACAAGAAAAGCTCTAAGATCGGACTTTTTCAGTGCGGCTAGCTGTCTCTCGGCAAGGGCCCGCTCAAAGTTCAGCAGATTTTTACCCCCATTGTAACTACAGAAACAGAGCAAACAAAACACAGTGCACAGCAATAAAGTAAGAAAAAAAACTGAGAAAGCAACCAAGCATTATTGATGGACTCCACTCAGGATGACAAACCTACATAAACTAATTTCTCAGGAGAAGAAAACTGAATATTTTTCAAAACCATGCAAAAGCAGAAATTGCTACTTAAATGCTTCAGCGTTTATGAAAAAGGCTTAAGTTACACCTTCTTTGCAGGTTTTCTGTTTTTGTTTTCTTTTACAACCAGTTGTGGCATGACAATTTACCACATGATCAAATAAGAAATTTTCTGACTGGGTTAACATGTTGTTATCATTTTTCTGGAGATATGCTACATGCATTCTTACCTTTGATGATGAACATTAAAGTAGAATCAATACCTTGAATGGAGACCATCATTATGTCTCTTTATATTCATTACGGATACAACACCTGTTTACTGCCTGCCAGTGAATGTTAGTTCTGATCAGTAAGGAAAGTTGAACTAATGTTAGTTACTTACCCTCTATATATTCAAAACTACAGTGAAATTCCACTAAACAGAAATCCCTGAGTAACCGTAACCACTCTAAAATAAGCTGCTCTAATTGGTCCAGAATATTTTCCATTGCAAACATTCTCTCTAAATCAGAAACTCAAATAAACTGACATTTTCCTTTGGTTCTGAGGCTGTTCTGTTAAGAGGGGTTCCACTGTACTTTCAACTTCGATTATTTATATGGTGAAGTATCTAATGCTTGAGTTATTTGAAAATCCTTTCATGCTGCATGCTCAGTGAATACTCATGATGTTGCACAAGATTTCAAACATTTTACTCTCAGCTGTGTAGTGTATTATAGTTGTTAGTGTTTGAAATTATTATTTGTCCAATGGCATTGCAGTATTTTTCAAATTATCGGGAAATTTATTTTGGTAAATCAGCGTTTACTTCCAGTCGTTTACTAACCCGGTAAGTCACATACTTTTAAGAGAAACAATTGTGTCCCGCCATGACATTTTTATCCCAAATGACACAAGCCTCGATATCGGTAAAATGACGTTGAAGTTGACGTCACTTAATTAGATATTTGTTTTCAATAATTTGTTTTTAAAGCAACAGCCATTTAGTGTTAAAATCAATAATATAAGACGAAGATTTTTAAGTTTAAACGGTTCAACATTTAGTTATCGCAATACAATGTAGTATTGAAATATCACAAATAATGAGTGAATTAGCGAATTGTTTCCCTTTGAAATCTTCACGCCATTAACGGTGTATACATGTGTGAAACTGGGTCAGAGAAAACATGTAGTTATTGCTCTGAATATACGCGGATATTTAAAGTACATGGCGGACTTATTGGTTGTTATGGTAAGTGTTTATTTTTATCATAAATTTATTCGTAAGTTAAGTAAAAAAAGAATGGACAGACCGCTTCTTTTGTTGATGCATCGAAGATACAACTTGGCAGCGAAAAATGGCCGTGTTGACATTTTGATTTGACTGTCTGCTTTCAAATATTTTTAATATTTTTTTCTGTATAGATATTTGTAAATTTTCATGATGGCAGAATATACTTGCAGCCAAGACAGTCAGGCATCTACTATATTAAGTACATTCTGTAGGAAATTTTCTATCCAGAAATTGTAAATAAACAGGATTTTTGTACATTTTCTTTTATGGGTGGACGGATAGCTCAGTGGTTTGCACACTGGCCTTCCAATCCTGAGGTCGGGGTTCGATCCCTGGCAGCTCCTCGGGAATTTTTAGAAACGCTTTTCAGTGTTTCCCACCCAACTAGAGGTGTACTGGTCAGGAACCCAGGCAATCCTTGCTTGTATCAGTGCTATACACTGGGCACGTTAAAGAACCAGGCTGTCTATTCGAAACGAGCTAGGCTAAGTTAGCCGGATAAGCCTGTATCTGATTTCTGATCTCTCTGTCGTGGGGGCTTTGTCTCACTCTGTCCCTCTGGTCAGATCGCTCTGTGTCTGTACTAGTAGAGGATGAATTATGCGCCCTGTGTGGCTGCATTTGAACTATGTAAAGCGCCTTGGGCGCTATATAAATCTGGTATAATTTAATGTACAACGCCAGTGAATATACTATGTGTAAAATTAGGCGTTTAATCAAATAAAGCAGTTTCAGTTTTTTTTTTTTTTTTAACTGTCACAGATGTGAACTGGTGAATAATTACATGGTCATTAATTATTAATTTATGCACATACAGTAGAATCTATGACAATTAGAAAAGAAAAGTACAATAACACAGGAAAAGTGATGTTTTAAATTGTCACTTTTTGTTGTAATAGCAAATAAAATAGACCTTGAAAATTTCTTTAAAAAATATACATGCAATTTACAATGCTTTTTTTATTCTCACTACTGTCAGTACTGACAGAAAGCATACTGGTTGGCTACTAAATAAATGAAAAATTCTTTGTTTATATTTTTCAGGACAACCTCCAGCAGTATGAGATATAAAGGTTCACTGCAGTTTTGACTGTGCTCGACAAGTACTGTACACATACTATGCTCAGCAAGTGGAGTTGCTGTGAGTTCTCATGCAGGTATAATATTTAAAGTTAGTGTTTACATTCATATCAATGTCAGTATTAATTTCTCAAATGCATTTTTTTTTCAATATCAATTTTAAATATGAAATTCCATATACTGCAGTATCACTAACTTAAATTCCACAGTCTTCAAAACAACCATGGCTCTACAAATAAAACCTACAAACCTACAGTGCACATTTTACTTTTGAATTTACAGTGACACCTTAATAACAGAAATTTGTTAAGTGAAATTATCCAAAGGAAGTTGTATTTTTAAGACTTGATTTTACTATTAATTTTTTGCTTGTTAGTTTTTTTTTTCATGAACTTTTTGTAAATCCTGAAATGGGGTGAAAATACTGCATTGGTTTATAATAAAGATGCTGTATAATAAGCACTGTAAATCAGAATTCAATTAAATTCTGATAATGCAAGTTTTTGTCAAGCAGGTGTCTATAAGAATGATGGACATTTTTGGTCAGTGTTGATTCACCTATTTTGATCAGGATTTTGATATTTCTCATAAACTGTTCTTGTTTTTAAGGCTCTCAGTTTCTACCTAGTGTATGAAAAGTACAGTACTGCTGTTGGAAGAGGAGCATCATGCTGTTTCATTACATATGGCCAACATATTGGGACAATAAGAAGTGTTAATAGGTAGAATTTCCAAAAATAAAGAAATATTTATCAGCCTCAAAGAACTTGATGTTGAAATTAATTTCACAGTGTGTCATACACCAGTTTGGAGGTCACTGATTTCAGTTTATAAATTAATGTGCATAATATTTATGTAATGAAACATCAATCTCCATGATAACATTGATTTGACAATCTAATATTGCATACTTGCATAACATATTGTATTAAAAAATTCACTGTGTAGCTGGTATTTAATTGTTGTAATAAGTGATGCTATGTAATATCTAAGGACTACACTATTACTACTTAAGGTTCTTGTTAAGATTCATTGTTTAAAATATACAATTATTTCAGTCTGGATGTGGCTTGTTATGATGGTCTACATGATGACTTGGGGGTACAACCTAATGGAGGCCGGCTTGCAGAATTCATCCTGAACATTTTAGGTATATTGGCTTGTCACATCTTTAAGCAGTTTTTGTAATAATCAAGTATTGATAAACTTGCTGCAGAGTTCTGTCTGTAAATAGGCACTTATATTAAGATGCCACATTCTGTTTCTTCTTATGTTGTTAAAGAGTTTGTAGCTCACTGCAAGCATTCAACAGAAATAACATAATTGTAATACAAACTATTTTTTCTTATCCAGGTTAAAGAACTATTTGTTAAAACGAGATCAAAATCATGGCCCTTACTTGATGTAAAATATGTGCAATGGTTGAAATTTTTGATGAAAAGAGTTGTCATTACTATAATAAATTCTAAATGTAAATTAATGTAATTAGGGTGAGCATAGACAGCGTTGTTCAGAATTGAAAAAAGGTTATTAGTGTTCTTTGTCTTAAATATTGATACATTTATCATACAGATTCTTCTGCGAGACTTGGTATAGCATTCTTGAAGGATTATAATTCAATACAGAGACAGAGATTATATTTTAGGCAGGTGACTGGCATGAGCAAACTTCAACATTACCATCCTGAGCTGGATGCAGTCGACAGTTGTACCTGTATAATGAAATAGCGCCGCTTTGCAGCAACAACAATGTATGCTCAAAATTAGCAGTGCAAAGCCATTAACTGAGAACTCAGTCATGTAAACAAAATGAATGAAAAAAGTGTTTAACATTAAAGTAATACAGGAGAAAGAGCTCAGCTCATTGGTACTTTCTGAAATTTGATTAACTGAAAGTGTTTTTGAATTTTTAAAAGTGTACTAGACCAAAATTCCATATATATGAATATGAACAAATTGCTACATTTGGTGTCAGCAGAGTATGCATGTGTTTAAATAAGACACACTGTATGTAGTAGGCTGACACAGTATAAATGTGAAATTCCTAAAAGGACACTGGAAGATTGTTCAACAATCTACAGTTTAGTACTGCATGACATAAATTATGAATGGACCTACATACACATGATTTATACATTAAGCAAAGTAAATATATTTATTGATCTTCTTGATGATTTTCTACATTGAAGTGATTACCTAAAATGTTAAATTTTAGTGAAGATATATTTATGCACTATATCAGTTGAAAAAGCTACATCCAGGAAGATATTTTGAAATGATACTTTTACTAGAAAATTTTTGTGAAAAATGAAGGAAATAGATGTTATATGAATCTTTTTTATAAAAATGTTGTGCCATGGAAACAGAACTTGAGTATTAAGTTTATCTGCTTTCATACCAGAGTTATATGACTTTTAATTATAATAATGTTAACAATTTAATGTTATATAATCACCACTCATCTGATACTTTTGATTTTCAATTAACAGTCATTGAGCAATGCATCTTAAGTACATTTGAAGTTGAATGATACATTACAAATATTAGATATTGATGGAATTGCTTTTAGATATTTTTGAGTTGAATATAAATAAAAAAATTCACAAATTCTAGTTCTTCTAGAGAACTAATATACATTTTATAAATTTACATTTTTAGTACCAAATGTAGACTAAAATGTCTGTTAAATTTACATTTAAAGCAATTCTTGTATTTTGTTGCTATGGAAACATGAATTGTGACAATTTTTTAATATAAAATAGCATATTTATAGCAAGAAGGCATTATCAACTGTGCTAATCATGTTAAATACTTTTGATATTGATGGCAAAATATGAAATTAAAATATATGATAAAAGCAAATGATTTTATCATTTATCATTATTATTAAACAAAAAATGCAAGTTTGCGATGGGGAGTTATTGTACAAAAAATGCTATAATTTTGTTATTTTAAAAGATGCAGGTCTAAAATTTTGAATTTATGTTAAGGACACATGTACAGTTCAGAATATGTGAAAAACTCAGTTTCCATAAAAATGTCATTTGGGACCATTTTGTCATGACTTGTCACAATTTACAAGCGCTGTATAAGAGGCGTGCGTGGTTATTGATTTTACTCAATCTGACGTCATCCGCGACTCTCTATGAAACTAGGGGCCTTACAATGTTCAAATGTTACGCAGATTGGGAAAATCATTTTCTACTTTTAATGAAAAATTGTAACAATTAAAAAACAACAACAAAACAAAAACAAAACAAAAAACAACAAATCAAATGAATGTCTACTTACGTGCCAATAGATCTACATGTAATTAATTTCCAAGAGAATAATCTCAATCGGACAATTACAAATGAAAAATATTTGTTGTATCTAGTCCAAAATGACTACAACGGAAAAGTGGCACACGTAAAAAAAGAGTCATGTTTAGTTACCTTCACAGCGCAACAGTTACAGAAACTATATAACTATTGAATTTAAAACAGGTCAACTACACTGTTAGAGTAAACCCTTGGAGAGAAAATACCAAGGTCCCTACTAAGGGGTAGAACCCCGGACCTTATGATCCGTAGGCGGACACTCTAACCACGTCGCTAAAGGGTTAACCCAACAGCTAAGCTGTTGGAAGTGGCCTATAAGCCTACTACCACAAAACTGTCAACTGTTAAAGAGTCTGAAATATTTATACTTCAAAGATCATTTACGTCCCGTCATTTTTAATAATGACTGGATTCTTTACACAGTTAGGAACAATAATCACTAACGCATCATTCATGAAATTGTTAAGTGGCACAACTGGTTGATCTGTTTCCGGCATCTCAGAGATTTGTTCGGACTACACGAAGGGAGCTTTATCATTGCCGTCGGCGCGTTAACTGGTAATTCAATTTCAGTTGTTTTTTTAATCCGGCTCCAGAGCACCGCTGTTATATCATTCAAAATCAAGCAGATGGAAGCTCAACTACATGTCTTTCTCGTTTTCATTCATAATTGTTGCAGTATTCGGTACTGGAAATGACCATGTTCCTAGTGATAACATCAGCTGTTCTACATGTATAACTAATTTGATCGCCTTGAAAGATAGGTTTAACTCTACCAGGTAATCAGGTACACAGCACGTGTTTCTGTAGGCGGAGCTTAAATTTGTAAACAAAAAATAATTTCAAACACTAAACAGGTTAGTATTTATTAGTAAGCATTTATCAAATTAAATTGGTCGCGCGGCTGTGCCGCGCCAGACCAATTTAATTTGATAAATGCTTACTAATAAACACTAACCTATACTTAGACATGCAAATGTTTTTTCTCTCCTAAAATGTGTTAGTATATTGGTTAACAATAGGAAAGAAAGTCTGTAAACCCTTTTAGATTACGACAGAAACAAAACTTATGATAAAGGAAAGTACAAGGCCACTGAAATATTACTTATATAAAAAATAGGCATTTAATCAAATAAAGTGTTTCAGTTTCCAAGTCTATAAATGAATAAACAATAAAAAATCCTATTTCTTAAGAAAGGTAAACATTATGGCACTTAATAATTGACATTCATGATAAATGACAGATTCTAAAATATCATTTTATAGTAAAAATTCACATTACTTTGGTATTTCATAGAAGAAATAATTATGAATTATACCTTTTGAATATGGCATATCATATAAAAAGCAGCTTATATTCCCCATTTCTCCAAAAGCATAACAGGTTTTACATTCTACATGTTCTATTTATAAGCCTTCACATACAAGAAGATTTATTTCAAAAATCTGATTTGCAACAGAACAAACTGATGAGGATTTAAATGTGTTTCAAGAAAATCAATAGATAACCATTTTAACAAATATAATGCATATGCACCACCTAATTCTGGTCTTCAAGTTCATTGTAAATCTTAACACCAAAATCTTATATTAGCTGAAAATACTGTGGTTTTCAAATGGATGACCTTTTTCTTGTCTCATAAACATGATTCTTTATGTCTGGATAAACTGCTCTAAAAAGAAGCTCTGTTTCATGAAAGGTTTGGCTCCGGCAGCAAGTCTTGTGGAAGGTTTAGCTTAGACAGTATGTCTTGTGGAAGGTTTAGCTTAGACAGCATGTCTTGTGGAAGGTTTGGCTTAGACAGCATGTCTTGTGGAAGGTTTAGCTTAGACAGCAAGTCTTGTGGAAGGTTTAGCTTAGACAGTATGTCTTGTGGAAGGTTTAGCTTAGACAGCATGTCTTGCGGAAGTTTTGGCTCAGACAGCATGTCTTGTGGAAGGTTAGGCTCAGACAGCATGTCTTGTGGAAGGTTTGGCTCAGACAGCATGTCTTGTGGAAGTTTTGGCTCAGACAGCATGTCTTGTGGAAGGTTTAGCTTAGACAGTATGTCTTGTGGAAGGTTTAGCTTAGACAGTATGTCTTGTGCAGGATTAGCTTAGACAGCATGTCTTGTGGAAGGTTTGGCTTAGACTGTATGTCTTGTGGAAGGTTTGGCTCGGACAACAAGTCTTGTGGAAGGTTTAGCTTAGACAGTATGTCATGTGGAAGGTTTAGCTTAGACAGTATGTCTTGTGGAAGGTTTGGCTCAGACAGCAAGTCTTGTGGAAGGTTTAGCTTAGACAGTATGTCTTGTGGACGGTTTAGCTTAGACTGTATGTCTTGTGGAAGACCTGACTCAGGCAGTAAGTCTTGTGGAAGGTTTAGCTCAGACAGTATTCCTTGTGGAAGGTTTAGCTTAGACAGTATGTCTTGTGGAAGGTTTAGCTTAGACAGTATGTCTTGTGGAAGGTTTAGCTTAGACAGTATGTCTTGTGGAAGGTTTGGCTCAGACAGCATGTCTTGTGGAAGGTTTGGTTCAGACAGCAAGTCTTGTGGAAGGTTTAGCTTAGACAGTATGTCTTGTGGAAGGTTTAGCTTAGACAGTATGTCTTGTGGAAGGTTTAAGTTAGAGAGCATATCTTGTGGAAGGTTTGGCTAGCACAGCATGTCTTTAAGAAAGTTTGGCTCAGACAGCATGTCTGGTGGAAGGTTTGGCTTAGACATTATGTCTTGTAAAAGGTTTTGCTCAGACAGCATGTCTTGTGGAAGGTTTGGCTCATACAGTTTGTGGAAAGTTTAGCTCAGACAGCATGTCTTGTGGAAGTTTTGGCTCAGACAGTATGTCTTGTGGTTTTGGCTCAGACAGCATGTCTTGTGGAAGGTTAGGCTCAGACAGCGTGTCTTGTGGAAGGTTAGACTCAGACAGCGTGTCTTGTGGAAGGTTAGGCTCAGACAGCATGTCTTGTGGAAGTTTAGGCTCAGACAGCATGTCTTGTGGAAGTTTTGGCTCAGACAGCATGTCTTGTGGAAGGTTAGGCTCAGACAGCATGTCTTGTGGAAGGTTAGGCTCAGACAGCATGTCTTGTTGAAGGTTTGGCTCAGACAGCATGTCTTGTGGAAGTTTTGGCTCAGACAGCATGTCTTGTGGAAGGTTTGGCTCAGACAGTATGTTTTGTGAAAAGATTTGCTCAGACAGCATGTCTTGTGAAAGATTTTGCTAAGAAGTGCAAGGTTTAGGTCAGGAATCATGTTTTCTGGAAGGTTTGGCTCATACAACATAATTATTTTGTAGATGATTTTGTTCAGACAGCATGCTTCGATGAAGGTTTAGTTCAGGCAGCATTTTTTTACAGACGGTTAAGCTTTAACAGCCTGAATTTAGATTGTTTCATCTTTAGGCGGCCACAGGAATTAAAGGCTGATACTATTGTTAATAATTCCTCACTTTACAGACATGTTAAAATTTTATGAATACAGACATGTAGTGTTTCTGGGTACAACCTGCAACAGTTTGGACCAAAATCAGTATTATGAATTGATGTTCAGTCCAATAAATGGCTTTCTACATGCAACCAAAAAATAAATACAAATATACACACACATAATACATCACAATATAACATTTTCATGCAAATATACAATATCAAAATATGTGCTGTGTAACATTATCAATCATGTGCAAGTTTATTTATCAAACATTTTTATTTTATATTTGTAAATATACAGTCATGCTCCAAAGCTTTTTAACATTTGTTTTTTTTTTACTCACCAACGTTTTGTATACTTGTGTAGGTGACTGTGGATACAGTGTGCAGTAAAAGTTCAGGCATTACAGTTTTTTTTTTCACTTAATGTAACAGCTTAGAATTTTAGTATGTAATTCAATCCTTAATCATGTACTGATGGAAAACATATTTTACACTAGCATAATACCATAATATAACAGTTTAGGTGTTAAGACAATTTTTAAAACTAAAAATTCCAAATAACATTTTACTTGGAAAATTATTTAGCATGTATAATATATGATAAAAATTCACATAAAATTTTTATCACTTAATTCCAGATAAAATGCACTTTCCAAATGAAATATGATAATTATACTCTTTGAAACATAAAGTTTGGAACATTAACTGAAGTTTCGCATTTACATACAGGCATTTTAATAGAAAAAAATAACAGTAACTTTCTATTTACCAATAATTTCTATTTTTTAAATTTCTTTAACGATCATGCAAAGAGGATAGTTTATATAATGAACCTTGGCATGCACTAAAGTTGTGAAAATGTTTGAACATTTTCTATAAAGTACCAGCATAGGAGAAGACAGGTTAAAGGTAATACATGTGAAAGGGAAAAAAATCTAGAACTCTGATCTATGTAAAAGTTATATGGGTTAAACATCTAAAAGCTAAAATTTGTTACCGGGTATAGGCTGACTTATCCGCACCATGATAAACTCTATTAGATAAATTATTATTGTTAACTTCTTATTAAGTTTCAGTAGAACATGTTATATTTTCTTAGTTATGTGTATTCTATCTTGCAAACTAGTTTCTTTAAATTCTTTCATTTTTAATTAGTAGCTTTCGGCAAATCCTAGAAGATAGTTAAAAAGTGACTTATAATCAGTATGTTAGAACAGTTCACTAGTCCCAAAAGAAGTTATTAAAAGATACCCCAGCCAAAAATTGAACCGACAAAAGGTAAGAGTGTCTGACTTTAAAAAATTACCTTGCATAATCGTAGCTAAAAATTGAAAATTGTTCTTTAATATAGTGAAAACTGAAAACTGCTCTTTAAAAGTAAGACAAGGCTACATCTAGCAAGAAACACAAACTAACATCTCTATAAACTGGGATTTAGAAGTCTAACTAAAATGCTTGCAGAGATTGCAATCTTATAAAAATTAAAGTGCTGTAGCACAGAATTTTTGCAATTGAGAGAAACTGAGCAAAATGAAAATATAGATGTAAAACACCATCTGTTTCTAATAAATGATTAAAAATGTTTTGCCAGGCTGGTCTGGATCCATGCTGGTCACAAATGCACTATGTTGGTTTTCTGATGGTGAGGCTCAATTATCTGCTTGTAAGTTTGTAAGACAATAAAACAGATAAGCAGGTCTTAAATTTCTACAGCTCTGTAAGGTTAAAAATGTACTTGAAACAGCATAAATTTGAGCTGTATATATAGAAAAGGGACAATAAAATTAGAACAAAAGAAAACTGTCATAATAAGTCAAGCTAATAGACATCAGAGTAAATGTAAGCTGTTCAAGCTTGTGTAAGGCTTTGATATCATTTCATTGAAATAAACTCTCAAACTTTTTTATAAATAAATTCATTTGCTTATCTAGATAGACTGAATTCTGAAAACTTAGTTAATGCTATACATAAGAAACAAAGTTGTAAGCCACTAAATGACTGTTTGTGAAAGTGTGCTATAAGCTACATAAAGTATTGATTTGTGGTCAACAATTTTTTATATTCTTATCAAACTTACCTCTTTGCATGTTGTCTAATCTGGTCCAGCTCGAAAGTGGTGTAGGGTCTTGGAGACTTGGTTGGGTTCAAACCCATCTGAGAAGGCAGGGAAGGCACTGGCCTGTATGATAGATAAAACATAATTAAATAATGTTAAATATGAAAGTTCATTCTGAAAAAAACATGCATTGTATACTTGATTGTACAATTTGATTAGCAACATCTTGTCCTGAAAGTGATATGTCTGCTCCTTTATATTTATAATTTCCCAGAATGGGGAATACGATAACACTGTGATTGTATGAATACAAGACATTGTTAAATTCTACAGATATAGCTCTGTGCTAATTTTTGTGAAAACAAAGCTATTATGTGACTTAAAATTTTTCAAAATCGAAAAAGTAAGTATGGTTCATATTTTCTATAAACATGTGAAATAGATGACCTGTATTTTGTAAAAAATATACCGGTAATTATCAAATCATGCAGGTTTTAACAAAATCAGAAACCTGAGACACAATTAACAGAATGGAACTATGTAAATCAAGTGTAACCTGAGACACAATTAACAGAATGGAACTATGTAAATCAAGTGTAACTTCAACTGGAACAAAGAAGGTCATGATATTACCTGGCTCTGTCTCAAGTCTAAAACTCTGATCGAGGCAATAACTAATAAACTTCTCAAATCTAACAAAAATGTTAAACATAGAGAGGTTGATCTTATACTCACTCCTTTTTTCTTGGAGAACTGTTATGGATATCATTCAATTATTTGTGTAAATGGATATTTCTCAAAGTTTCTACATGATTTCATATAAAAGTAAGAATTTCTGGGGGTTGAAATTTGTTGAACCTACATGCCAGCAGTGCTTAAGCGCCATTCCTGACCGTAAAAAATATGTCTAATACTTGGACTCAGTGTTATTATTGTATCTGGTACATTGAGTCAATTTGATGACCCAAGTAGGGCCCAAACCCAACACAGGTGAGGCAAGTGATTAGCATCCTTAACCACTCTGCCAAAGGGGCTCCCACAAACACATAGAATCTGCGTCTCAGTCAGAATCTCAGAAACAGACTTTGAATCAATAATGACTCCTTCCTTCAACATTTACGATACATGTATGATACAAATACAGCTAAAGGAGTATGTTTCTATTATTCAAAATATAAATGTAAGTGCTATGGATAAAATAAATCCTAGATATGTACATTATGTAAATAATATAAAGTTCCGTTTATTGTAGCTTACAAAAAAAAAAAAATAGTTCTGAAAATTAGAAAAATTTCAAACATAGAGCTTCTACCACAGGTGTTACACAATTCAGCAAGATTTAAGCTGTGAAAAAGCATTGCAAAATATCACATATTTATATATTATGTTCTCTTCTATTTCATATGTAAGTGTGTTTAAGTTAAATATGAAACTATACAAAAATTATTTCTATATACCCCATTAAGCTGAGGAAGTTGCTGGTGAAAAAATTGTGCAAAATAAAAATGCTTCTCAAGACAGGGTAAAAGATGATTCAAAAACTTTCCTAAGAGCAAGTGAAAGTTGAAGCATTCAAAGTATTCAAGACTCAAAGAAATTTTTGCCTATAACCCATGCAGAGACTTTAATTTATTACAAATAATTAAACAAAGTTGAACCTATTTCAAAAAAACCTTTGCACTGTTCCTATACTTTACTAACCCAAGTTGAGAAGCATCATATAAGATGTTTCTAGGTTCTTACATCTAACTTAAGTAAACCTTATGAAAGACCAGAGTTCAAGAGAAGTGAAAAAGATATAAAATACTTCTGCATTTATCACACTACAAACTTACGGTAAAGGTCTGAAAATATCAAACAAATTAGTGTAAGCTAAAATTAATAAACCAAGAAAAAAAACTATGCAACCATTTAAAACAAAAAAGACCATTTAATTGATTCTGTGCCTAAAAGTGACACTGACACAAGTTTTAGTTGGGTCAAATAATGTGTCAGACTGTCAGTAAACAGACTAAAGTCATCCTAGCTCACAGTGAGAACATTGTTCTCTGTCAGGTTTCCATCAAACTGGCCATAAAACACAAACCAAAACAAAGCAAAGAAAAAATCAAGTAGCAGCTTACATAATATTAATACTTCTATCAAAGTAAAACTCTACTTTTAGTTCAATTATTATTTGGCTAAAATATACTGAAATCTTGTTTTAATCACTTTTTCTTCAGATGTGCCAAAAAACAAAAGAAAGATTTAAATATTTTCATGTCCAAGAATTTTAAAAAGAGAGAGAATCCATTAAGCTTAATTAAGTCTGTCGAGACAGAGTACAATGGTATGCCATGAAACAGCGTCTTGAGACCAGTCTAAAAATAAAAGTTTGCTATTTGCTATGAAAATTGTTCTCAGAAAGAGCAAATCAAATGCTGTCATACTGAGACTGGTCTCAAATTAGACAGAAGTCAGAATAATTTTTTGTCAATGATACCTTGGTGTCACATGGTAAAGTTAATGACCACGGTTGTAAACTTTGAAAACTGAGTAAATTTTAAGTTAAGTTAAATCAAGCTACTGTTAGAAAATCTGAAATGAGCCGTGCCATGGGAAAACCAACATAGTGGCTTTGCAAACAGCATGGATCCAGACCAGCCTGCGTATCAGCACAGTCTGGTCAGGATCCATGCTGTCCGCTAACGGTTTCTCTGATTGCAATAGGCTTTGAAAGCGAACAGCATGGATCCTGACAAGACTGCGCAGATGCGCAGGCTGGTCTGGATACATGCTGGTCGCAAAGCCACTATGTTGGTTTTCTCATGGCATGGCTCAAATTATGCTAACATCTACTTTGTTTAAAGTCTAATAACTGGCCCTTACCCAGTACTGCTTCACAAAAAGATAAAAATGAACACTTCAAATTCTGATAAAACTGCTATCTTAGAATATACACAACATAAAATTTTTAGTAAACACATCTGCTTAATGTTACACATACAAATTTATATCAAATCCAACTTGTCTAATTTCTATCAAAATAATATCTATTTTTATTCAATATCAACCCATGAGACCTTTAAAACTTCTGTATCCAAAAGCCCGATTAGAAACAAGAATATTGTTAAAGTTGATATCTTACTCATCAAACAAGTTCAGGGACCTGTGTTAAAACACGATCAGACTGAAAATAACATATTGGTGACAAAAATCAAACCTGATTCAGTGATCATCTCTATCAAAGAAACTTGATTATCTTTTGTACCTCAAAAAGTTTACAAATCCAATTTAAAAGCAATAAAATTTTGTGTTGTAGCATTTACAATTTAACTGACTGCTTTAGACAAAGAAGTAGTTAAAATCCTGTTAAATGCACTCAATTCAGGCATGCATGCTTTTTATGAAGGATGCTTTCAGTACAAAAGATTTCAATTAAAAGTACAGCAAGACCATCAAAATAAATAGATAAATACACAAAAAATACTCTATAAAAGAATAACAAGAGTATCACTGTGTTGAGCAAAATACGTCTAACGCAATATGCCAATAAAGATAGAAAATCATAGATCAAAGCATTCTTAGCTAAATTACAAAAAGATAGATGACCAGCAACATGATATAACACATCCATTTATTTGCTTTTCACCACAGTGACCATGACCTTTGACTAAGAAACCACAGAGTCAAAGGAGGACCATGGTGAATGTTCTTTTAGCACTAATGATCACTGTAACTTGAACCTTTGACCCAATGACCTAAAAATCTTTAAGGGTCATTCACTGTCCATAAGCAGTAGTAGGTCAAGTCATTCTCATGCTATTGAGTGGAAACTGTTTTGTTCTGTAAGTCAGTGTGAACATGACCTTTGGTCCATTGACCTCAAAATCAATGTCAGTCATCCACTGTATGGGCAATGTGCAAATCAAGTTTGAGAATCACTGGTCAAAGCATTCCTAAATTGTATATATTGGGCAGATAAAATTGCTAAGACTGACAAAAATGCCAACAGACGGACGACCTGACCATCACATAATATATCCTTTCAGTATATAAGAAGGACCGACTGAATATACATATAGACAAACAAATGCATGCATAAGGTTGTAACACACAAGAATGGTTTCTGTTTTATGTTGTCATAAATTTTGTAGTTTTAGCTGTACTGATTATTAGGTAGTGCCATGAATGCATTGTAATGGCAAGAAAATTAGCACCTCATAGATAACAATGACTTCACAGAAATTTATATTTCATGCAATACTGAGAGGAAGTATATCTTACCCAGTTGGAAGCATATCTACTGGTCTATCACATGATATACAGTGGAACCTCTGGATCAGTTGTCTGTAAACAAGGTATAAACCGTAATTATTTTGGATGTTTAGTAATTTGTACATAAAACAAAAAAAAATACTCATACAAATCAGATAATTAAGTTTACAGACACTGACCTATTTCATTATGATAATACATTTCTTACCCATTGTACCTGAAAATCTCAATACAGAGTAACTTCTACAAAGGTCATGACTTGAGTTCCCTCCCATGTGTGATTTTTCCATAAAATCAACTGCTACACTTTCTATGAAAACAGAACACCTAACAGAGTGTTATTTAATGCTCATCTGCAGATGTCTTTCTAATTCCTACAGAAGCATCTAATTACTTAATCACAATACCTGTCTCTTTACTGCCTTAGGTTTGTACACAGTCAGAAAATGAAATAACTGCTGGGCGAGTAAAACCATCACACAGCTTATACATACTTCCTAATTCCTGCAGCATCATCCTCTGAGAACTCCGTGTTTGTCTGGTATTTCTTGAGTTTATCATTGAGAGCTTTCAGTCTAGCCTCTAACCATTCCTTCAGTGGATCCAACTCGAGACGGTCCAGCTTTCCATCAATGTCTTCTGTAAGTTTGCTGTATGCCTTCTTCCAATCTTCATCCTAAATTAATAGTGAAAATTGACTTTTGAAAACTATGCAGAACTTAAAATTCATACAGGGGTGCACGCATTACCCTCCCCACTCATCATCCAGCACCATTTGACTGTATCAGGTTGACATTTACTGCAAATATTGGGTTAATCGTTTTGGTACCAAAATGCAGACCTTATCATATGATTTGGAAAGCAAGTGATTTGATCAACATTTTATAAATGGGTATCTTTTCAAAATGTCAGAGAGTGTAAATATTCAATATTTCATTAAAAACCAATTTTTCAAGCCTGCTTCATACCATCTTCAGATAGGATTAAACAAGCAATTGGTATCCCCCGCCGAAAGGGTCTGTGGTGAGGAACGGCAAAAAAATACATCTGGCAAAAAGTTAAGAATGCTACAAAGAAGCAAATAATTTCAGAAAATGAATGCTTTTTTTGAGGGGGGGGGGGGGGGGGGGGGGGGGTAAGGGTACAAAACTTTACATGTTGATTTTAAATATTGATGGAAAATTAAAAATTAAAAAAAAAAACAAGAGGGTCATGATGACCCTGGATCGCTCACCTGAGTAATATGAGCTACATGTTTCAAATGTCAAACTGATAATTTTTTGGAGGATTTTCTGATGTACAATCAAGTAACCCCTGGGGCAGGGCCAATTTTACCCCAGGGGTCATGATTTGAACAAAGTTTGTAGAAGTCTACTAGGCAATGTAACATATCATATATCTAAGATCTAGGCCTTCTGGTTTATTTTTAGCAAATTTATGAAGATTTCCCTATGTACAATCAAGTAACCCCTGGGGCAGGGCCAATTTTACCCCAGGGGTCATGATTTGAACAAAGTTTGTAGAAGTCTACTAGGCAATGTAACATATCAAATATCTAAGATCTAGGCCTTCTTGTTTATTTTTAGCAAATTTATGAAGATTTCCCTATGTACAATCAAGTAACCCCTGGGGCGGGGCCAATTTTACCCCAGGGGTCATGATTTGAACAAAGTTTGTAGAAGTCTACTAGGCAATGTAACATGTCAAATATCTAAGATCTAGGCCTTCTGGTTTATTTTTAGCAAATTTATGAAGATTTCCCTATGTACAATGAAGTAACCACTGGGCCTGGGTCAATTTAACCGAGGGGGGGGGGGGGAACATTTGAACAAATTTTGTAGAGGTCCACAAGGCAATGCTACATGTCAAATATCTAAGCTCTAGGCCTTCTGGTTTATTTTTAAAAAAAATTGAAGATTTTTCTATGTACAATCAAGTAACCCTATGGGGTGAGGTCAATTTGACCCCAGGGTTCATGATTTGAATTTTTTTTGTAGAAGTCTATTAGGCAATGCTACATGTCAAATATCTAAGCTCTAGGGCTTCTGGTTTATTTTTAGAAATTTTTTGAAGATTTTCCTATGTAAAATCAAGTGACCCCTGGGGCAGGGTCAATTTTGATCCCGGGGGTCATGATTTTAACAAATTTTGTAGAGGTCCACTAGGCAATGCTACATGTCAAATATCTAAGCTCTAGGCCTTCTGGTTTATTTTTAGAAAATTTTTGAAGATTTTCCTATGTAAAATCAAGTGACCCCTGGGGTGGGGTCAATTTTGACCCCAGGGGGTCATGATTTAAACAAATTTTGTAGAGGTCCACTAGGCAATGCTACATGTCAAATATCTAAGCTCTAGGCCTTCTGGTTTATTTTTAGAAAATTTTGAAGATTTTTCTATGTACAATCAAGTAACCCCATGCGGCGGGTCAATTTGACCCCGGGGGTCATGATTTGAAAATTTTTTGTAGAGGTCTACTAGGCAATGCTATATGTCAAATATCTAAGCTCTAGGGCTTCTGGTTTATTTTTAGAACATTTTTGAAGATTTTTCTATGTAAAATCAAGTGACCCCTGGGGTGGGGTCAATTTTGACACAGGGGGTCATAATTTGTACAGATTTTGTAGAGGTCCACTAGGCAATGCTACATGTCAAATATCTAAGCTCTAGGGCTTCTGGTTTATTTTTAGAAAATTTTTGAAGATTTTCCTATGTAGAATCAAGTGACCTTTGGGGCAGGGTCAATTTTGACCCCGGGGGGCATGATTTTAACAAATTTTGTAGAGGTCCACTAGGCAATGCTACATGTCAAATATCTAAGCTCTAGGCCTTCTGGTTTATTTTTAAAAAATTTTTGAAGATTTTCCTATTGTTGTAAATTTAGCAGCTAGTCTTATTAAACTTGATTTATTAATTGATTCTACTGATGTGAAACTTTGACCTCTGCTACTAGAGATGTCATTCACCAGTTACCCTCATAAATTGCTTGGGACTGGAGTGTGTATCATTTTATCAGGGTATGTTGTCATCATGTACCATCGTAAACATGTCTGATCTGTTAGAGTTAGAGGTTGCTCCATATTTGGGATGGTACCATCAGTCAACGGTTATCCTCATAAATATTAGGGGTAATCTTTGTCTTTCATCACTATGATACACTCCAAATATGGGAGGGTACCTGCTTTTGTATATAAGCCTAGGTCAGAACTTGGGAGGGGAATTCTTTACTTTTGGCTCGGACTTTGAAAATGACAGATCATAGGAACAAGAAATGAAATATTTACAGTTATAATTATAAGTGACTTTAGACCAGAGGAATGAGAGAAATTATACCTTTGATGACTTATTTCCATCACTAGACAAAATCTCATAATAAACTAACATTGAAAATTGGAATTAAAGTGTATTTTATCAATGGTGTATAAACCCCCTCACCCGAATCTACGTTTTTCAACACTGGTGGCAGCGACGGAAACGGACTTACACACGTGCTTATAAGAAATTTGGACATATATTTCTATTCAAATATTTGTGGTGACAATTAAGTGATAATTATGGGACCTAAAAAGCAACACGAAAAAGATTCTGTCACAACTGAAGACGATGATAGTCATGAACAATTATTAGCTGAAGTTGAACTTTTAAGACAAAAACTTAAATCGGCAGAAGTTGATAACTTGACCTTAAGTGAGAGACTACGCAAAAATGAACAGGAAAGTACTTTACAAAGAGATGAATTAGTACGCAGTTACCAACAACGAATCAATGACATTTCTATGGAAAAAGACAATCAGATAAGAAATTTAGTCAATGAAAGGGACACAGCTTCGAATGAAAACAGCAATACATCAAGGCAGCAAAATCAACAGAGAGGCCGTGATAAATACGAGGTTCCTCTACCAAGGCAAATTATCTTTGATGGCAAATCATCCTGGGAGAGTTTCATTCACCCATTTGAAGCTATGGTTGATGCGTGCAAGTGGGACAATAGTGAACGTTTGTTCCGCCTTAAGAACAGTTTACGCGGTGATGCTGCGGAATACGCTTTCAAGCAGCTGGGAGCTGACGAATTGTCAAGTTATGTGAAGATAAAATCATCTATGGCGATGCGATTTCAGGAAAAGCGCTCCACTTCCTCCTATCTGGCTGAGTTAGAAAACCGGAAATACAATAGGGAAAAAGAATCGTTGGCTGAATATGTGGCAGAGGTTAAGAGGTTGGTAATAAAAGGTTACCCCACAGCAAACAACGAGACGAGGGAAACGATAAACCTTCGACACTTTCTTAAGGGACTTCAGGATTCTCAGGCGGCTTTGTTCATTGGGATGCAGGACCCAAAAACTATCGATCAGGCAAGAGAATTGCTCGACAACTATTCCAGCATCAGAGATGACGTGAGAGGGGCGAGAATTAGGAACATTGACACGGGCAGGGAACCTTATGTAACAGAAGCAAGACTGCAAGAATTTGGTAGGGATCTGAAATCCAACATAGGCAAAAAGATTGATCATCTCGCGAACCAGCTGAATGTTAAAAGTAGTAGATCAGCCTCGGATCGTAAAGTAAATCAGCGCCCAAGAAAAGATGTGCAGTGTTTTAGATGCCAGCAGTTTGGTCACTATGCGGACGAGTGTAAGGCAAACCTTCAGGAAGGTAACAAGTCGGAAAACTAGCTTCGACCAAGCCTAACGGCCCAGACTTGGTCAATAACAGTGAAGTCGAATTTAAGACTATTAAGTGTAGGAGTGCTAATACGGATGGTGTTTCCATTATATTGCCTGTAAATATTTTTCAAACTGTGCGCGCGAACTTAGTCATAGATACTGGTGCCTGTACTACAATTTTTTCTACTGCATTATATCATAGAATACCAGAGGATGTGCGACCTGAGTTGTGTAAAGTTGACCCTTCAATACGTCTTGAAGTTGCGGATGATGGTTTATTAGCCATAGATGGACAATGTGAATTTTCATTTAGTGCATCGGGTCAAACTTTTAATTACACTGTATTAATTGCACCTATTCATGAAGATGGACTAATTGGATTAGACTTCTTGTATGAAAATGATTACCAACTTAGTGCTAAAAAGGGATTAAAATTGAATGGGAAAATGTGTAGAACTCTAGTTGAAAAAGTTCCCTTGAGGGCAGTCAGAGTGACCACAAGGTCAAGAGTAACAATTCCAGCGAATTCAGAAACAATAATACCTGGGGAAGCTATAAATTTCGGTGCAATTAATTCATCATTGGGCATCATTTACCCTACAGAGAATAAACAACCAGCTAACAATGTTTTGATGGGAAGTGTGCTCATTGCTCCAAAGAGAATTCGGGGTGATTCAATTCCCATTAGACTAGTTAACACCTCTGACAGAAAAGTGAAATTATCAAAAGGGTCATTATTGGGATATTTACATGAAACTAAACAGGAGGATTTATTGAGAGAAAATGTTGATTTAAATGACTGTGAAATATTGGACAATAGTATCAAAACAAGTGAAAATAACATTAAACATGACATGACTAAATGGAGTAGTGGGTTAAAGGACCTGTACCATAGATCCTCTGAAAATCTCAATGAGTCACAAAAAGAAGCATTGAAGTGTCTATTGGAGAAACATAAAAATGCTTTTTCCAGTTCCTCCACAGATTTAGGGCGTACTTCATTAGTGCGACATACAATAGAGGTGGCAGAAAATGTTCGACCTGTAAAAATACCACCTAGACGGGTGCCAAAAGCGTTCGAAGGCCAAGAAGAAAAAATTATTCAACAACAACTTGAAATGGGAATAATTGAAGAAAGTAAGAGTCCATGGTCTGCACCTTTATGCTTTGTAAGGAAAAAGGACCCGCAGGCAGGATGTGCGTGTCGTTGTGGATTATAGGGGTTTAAATGATCTAAGTAAAAAATGTCCTATCCATTGCCGAGAATTGACAGTTGTTTAGAAAGTTTGGGAGGAAATAATTATTACAGTTCATTAGATCTTTTGTCAGGATTTTACCAAATAGAACTGGATGAGAGAGATCGTGAAAAGACTGCATTTGGCACCAGCAGGGGCGGTCTGTATCAATACGTTACTATGCCGCAGGGCCTTACTGGGGCTCCACATACATTTCAGCGGTGTATGGAATTAGTGTTTAAGAACTTACAGTGGAGGACAATGATTATTTACATGGATGATATTTGTACTTTTGCTGAAACTTTTGATCAGGCATTGTTTAGGTTAGATGAAATTTTAACCAGATTGGAGGAAAATAACTTGAAATTAAAACCAAGCAAGTGCAATCTACTCCAAAAGCGCATAAATATATTAGGTCACACAATTGACAGTTCTGGAATACGTCCTTCAGAAGAGAAAGTTAAAGCTGTGAAAGAATGGCCTGTGCCGCGGAATTTAACCGAACTCAGAAGTTTTTTAGGTTTTTGTAGTTATTACAGACGTTTTATCAAGGGATTTAGTGCTAGGGCGTCACCACTTAATCGCTTAACAGAGGCCGGTCGAGCGTTTATCTGGGGACCAGAACAGGATAGTGCTTTTATGGACTTAAAAACTGCATTGACAGGCGAAGAAGTGTTAGCATATCCAAAAGAGGAAGGCTTATTCATAGTGGATACTGATAGTAGCAATTTCTCGTGCGGGGGTTGCTTGTCGCAAATGCAATGGTCAGATACAGCTCAGGATTATGTTGAAAAACCAATTATGTTTGCGAGTAAATCATTTGACAAAACACAGCGACGTTATTGTGCCACAAGAAGGGAGCTGTTGGGTGTAGTGACATTTATAACCCAGTTTAGACACTTTCTGTTAGGTAGAGAATTTTTATTAAGGACTGACTGTTCCAGTTTAAGGTGGTTAACGTCGTTTAAGTCACCTACTGATCAAATGGCGCGCTGGCTAGAGGTTTTGTCACAGTATAACTTTAAAATCGAAACATCGTAGTGGGAAAAAGCTATCAATGCTGATAGCCTGTCCAGAATTCCATGTGAACCAGAGGAGTGTCAGTGCTATGATGGGAATACAATACTTGAGAGTTTACCATGTAAGGGGTGTCAGACTTGTTTGAAGAAACACGATTCCTGGTCAGATTTTGCACAATTCAATGACGTTGTTCCATTATTCGATAAAAAACTTTAATATTGGGAATCAGAGTAGGCCAGTCATATTACGAGTGAAGGCTCAAAATAGTGGATTTTGGAGCAGTATTTTTGTGCTCATGCAGCTGCAAATCATGAAGTTGATAGGTTGTTTCAATACACTTTTCCATGGATTAAAACAGACTGGGAAGTACTTCCGAAATCGCGTTCAACGACTTCGATTCCATAATAGTCTGGATTTAAATGGTGTACAAAGTGGAAATAGCTTCAACTATGGTGACAATAACGAGGAGGTGTTGAACAAGGACGTAAATGCTATACTGGATGAACATGTTGCATTATCCGAGGATGCAGCGCAAACATCTAACTTAGGTTGTCTCAAACAGTTTAACACAGTTAATTGTTCACCTGTCAAAATGGCCAAATTACAGAGAGCAGACCCAGATTTAGGAATTGTGATACAGTGGCTTGAAGAAAACAGACGACCCCTGAGAGATAAGGTAGCAGGGAATTCACCAAGTGTGCGGAATTATTGGCTAAATTATGACCTGTTAACTCTGATTGATGGAGTGTTATTTAAAAAGTACATTGTCAGTGCAAAGGACCATCGGCTTTTGTTGATAGTGCCAAGGTACTATATAAGGAACTTTTGATATCTTGTCATGATTCAATTACTGGAGCACATTTAGGAATTTCAAAGACATATTCAAAATTACATCTCAAATATCACTGGTATAAAATGAAGGAATACGTCCAGTTGCATATCAAAAGTTGTGAAAAGTGTGCATTCCGAAAAAGGCCGAAAAAACATACCGAGGGCACCATTAACAGAGTACACAGTCGGCAATCCTATGGATCGTATACAAACAGACATAATGGGACCACTTAATGAGACAGAATCCGGAAATCGGTACATTATCGTGGTCATTGACGGATTTACCAAGTGGGCTGAGTGTTATGCAACCAGAGATCAGTAGCAAGTACCGTTGCTCATAAGATTGTATATGAATTTTTGTCCAGATATGGTATGTGTTTGGACATACATTCTGATCAAGGGACAAATTACCAATCCAAGTTGTTCAGTGAAGTCTGTCGGATTTTGGAAATTAATCAAACTAGGACTAGTGGATATAGGCCAATGGCAAATGGTGGACCAGAGAGATTCAATCAAGTTTTGCAAAATATGATATCTACTTATGTAAACTCCAATCAAACAAACTGGGATGAAAATCTTAATTTAATCACCTCCGCATACAGAGGATTTGTCCACCAGGCGACCGGATTCACGCCAAATTATTTAATATGGGACGCGAAGCTATTATCCGGTTGACGTTTCACTTGGCTGCATTTTAGAGAATAAAATAAGTTCAGTGGACTATGCCATTCAACTACAAGAGAAGTTAACAGAGGCGCATCATATAGCACGAACTAATTTGCAAAAGAATGCTGTCAGACAGAAGCGTGATTATGACACCCGGATTTCAAAAACACATTTTAGTAAAGGACAGTTAGTTTTGTGCTTAGAGAAGTCTAGACATAAAGGAATCAGCAAGAAAATTGACCCTAATATTTGGAAGGGGCCTTATGTTATTACAAGGAAGATCACAGACCTTTTGTATGAGATAAGACTTTCCCCAAATGGCAAATCAAGAATAGTGCATCATGCCAGATTGAAAACCGTTTCAGGGAAGTAAAAGGACCCATTGGCAATCAAACATGGTGAAGTCTAAGGAAAATAACCATAAATCAAAAATGAAAGGGTTCCAGCAAACTTCCAAATCCTGCCTGGACAGTACCAGTCAACAAGTGAGGAGAAGTTCTAGGAACAGGACCCAATACAGACCATACCAACATGGTGCACAATAGTTATAAATATTAAAAGTGTTAATTGTTTTGGATTAAGTTCATATTCCTTCTGGATTTTAAGTGCTAACTAATATTCGTCCTGGATTATAAGTGTGTACTTATTCATTTCATTATTCTTTGTATGGATTTAATTAGTGGCTGCAATGGTAATAATAATCCCATTCAGCACAAGTGTATTCAAATGGATTAATTATTCTTTGTATGGATTTAATTAGTGGCTGCATTGGTAATAATAATCCCATTCAGCCTTGGTGTATCGAAATGGATTTATTTGTGGGCTTCATTTTCAGATATGAAAATTTGTGCCATTTATTAAAATCATATGTTGTATAATTAGATGCTCTTGGCACACAGGACTTAAAACTTTGGTAGAGACGACTACCATAGCCATATAAAATCCAACATTGTGCCTATTCCCTTTTTTTTTTCTAATTAATTTAAATAAATTAAAGGCACCAGGACTTACATTAGTAAATGGTAAAGACGACTACCATATCAATGAAACTAATCAAAATTGTGCCTATTTCTATCATCATACTGTGTTAATGTTTAAAATAAATAAAGGCACCAGGACTTAGTGTGAGTGAAATAAACATTGTGTGAAAGTGCTTACAAAAATATATTCACCTTATAGATGAACTGAATTCAACACTGGATTTTATTTTACATGTGTTTTACTAGGACAGTTGGCGATTTTTTTTTACACTTTTAATGTTTCATACATACATTAGTATAATAGTCATTTTACATGTATACTACTTCGAGAAGTATTTAGTCACATAGTTCTTCCGAACTATAATCATGAGTTTTATTAAAACACAAAGTATAGCATGTTGCTACTATTCATGACACTTAATCATTTATATTGAGGAGCAATTTCAGTGATAATATAGTTTAGGTATTCATATTCTTATGTACCTTCTTCATAGTATTTGAGAGCAAGAGTCTGGCTCAGTAGTCACTTATATTTTAATGTTAAAACTTAATTGGGGACAATTAAGAAGCTAAGGGTGGGGGAGTGTTGTAAATTTAGCAGCTAGTCTTATTAAAGTTGATTTATTAATTGATTCTACTGATGTGAAACTTTGACCTCTGCTACTAGAGATGTCATTCACCAGTTACCCTCATAAATTGCTTGGGACTGGAGTGTGTATCATTTTATCAGGGTATGTTGTCATCATGTACCATCGTAAACATGTCTGATCTGTTAGAGTTAGAGGTTGCTCCATATTTGGGATGGTACCATCAGTCAACGGTTATCCTCATAAATATTAGGGGTAATCTTTGTCTTTCATCACTATGATACACTCCAAATATGGGAGGGTACCTGCTTTTGTATATAAGCCTAGGTCAGAACTTGGGAGGGGAATTCTTTACTTTTGGCTCGGACTTTGAAAATGACAGATCATAGAAACAAGAAATGAAATATTTACAGTTATAATTATAAGTGACTTTAGACCAGAGGAATGAGAGAAATTATACCTTTGATGACTTATTTCCATCACTAGACAAAATCTCATAATAAACTAACATTGAAAATTGGAATTAAAGTGTATTTTATCAATGGTGTATAAACCCCCTCACCCGAATCTACGTTTTTCAACACTATAGAGATCTTTGTAAAATCAAGTGACCCCTGGGGCGGGGTCAATTTTGACCCCGGGGGGGGGGGGGGGGGTCATGATTTGAACAACTTTAGTAGAGGTCCACTAGGCAATGCTACATGTCAAATATCTAAGCTCTAGGCCTTCTGGTTTTTGAGAAGAAGATTTTTAAAGATTTTCCTATGTAAAATCAAGTGACCCCTGGGGCGGAATCAATTTTGATCCAGGGTCATGATTTGAACAAATTTGTAAGAGGTCCACTAGGCAATGCTTCATACCAAATATCTAAGCTCTAGGGCTTCTGGGTTTTGAGAAGAAGATTTTTAAAGTTTTTCCTTTCGGTTGCCATGGCAACCAGAGTTCTGCATGGAATTCAATTTTTGATGTTGTTTAAAGTAAAAGCTTACGGACGCCGGACGGTAAGTGATCAGAATAGCTCAACCTGAGCCTTTGGCTCTGGTGAGCTAAAACTGGGTCGGTGGGTGGGTGGGGGGATGCATGATCGGGGTGGTGAGCATGACTGGGTGGAGGAGTGAGGTGAGAGAATGGTACAACTTTGCATGTTGATAAATATTCATGGAAGGTTTTAAAAAAAAGAAATGAAAAAAAAAAAAAAAAAAAAATTAGTGGCCGGGGGGGGTGACCAAGACAAGGTGGCGACCAGGTGTGGGTACACAACTTCACATGTTTATAATAAATGTTCATGTAAAACAATGAAAGAAGTTTAATGAAATTCTTCCAATTGGTTGGTTTGTTATGCACAAATCTGTGGATTTTTAAACAATTAAAGGGCAATAACTCTATGGAAAATTGACCAATAAAATAAGAAAATGACGGGCATCATCAAAGTATGTTGGTTCATATTTATTTCAGGTTTCATGAAATTCTACAAACTTGTTACTGAGAAATGGCTGTAGACGTGTATTTTTCATTAAATCAAGGGCAATAACTCTAAGGGAAATTGACCAATCCAAAAAAAAATCTTGACAGGCATCATTGCAGTATGTTGGCTCATGTTTATTTCAAGTTTGATGAAATTCTACCTGCTAGTTACTGAGAAATGGCTGCGGACAGACATTTTTGTGCATTTTTCATTAAATCAAGGGCAATAATTCTAAGGAAAATTGACAAATCAAAAAAAAACTTGAAGGGCATAATCGCAATATCTTGGTTCATGTCTATTTCAAGTTTGATGAAATTCTACCTCCTAATTACTGAGAAATGGCTGCAGACAGACATTTTTCATTAAATCAAGGGCAACTAGAGATGCTTTTGAGAAAAGTGCATGTCTCCCACAACTGCCCCATTGAAAAATGTTTCTCTCGATGGCTTGATGAGTGGACACCATTGAAAAATGTCTAGTTTCTCTCGATGGCCTTGATGAGTAGACCAAATCAGTAATTCAAGGGCCATTATTCACAAGTGCCTAGGGGGATTTGGCTAGTTATCGAACTTGGCCGAGGTCTTATGGTCAAACACATTTTGTTCAAGTTTGGTGAAGATCGGATGAGAAATGTTTGACTTAGAGTGCGGACAAGCTTTGTGACAGACAGACAGACTGGAGTAAATCAATATGTCTCCCACACCACTGTGTGGTGGGAGACATAATAACTCTAAGGGAAATTGACCAATAAAAAAAAAACTTGATGGGCATCATCGCAGTATGTTGGTTCATGTTTATTTCAAGTTTCATGAAATTCTACCAGGCAGTTACTGAGAAATGGCTGCGGACGGACAGACTGACGAACGGACAACGCCATTTCAATACCCCCCCTTCCGATTTCATCGGCGGGGGATAATAATATATAACATGACATTTTCTTATCTGGAGAAGGAAACAAAGGTATAGTGTTTAAGCATCATAGAAATCTCTATTTCTGAAATTTATCTCAGTGTAAAAACCCTTGGTAACTTTTCTAACAACATTTAGATATGAGTGTTGAAAGCAACACCATCATAACTCCTGCTATATTTATCGAGTAACAACAGTACTGCATTCAACCCTTGCATGCCTTTGAATTCTCCCAAGACAGAGGCAGTTTTGGCTGCATGAATAACAACAATATGATTGTATGAAATGACAGTAAAAATCTGCTTACATGTCCTGTTAGTTTATCTAGTATCTCCTTTATCATGTTGTTTATTTCCTCTGTTGTCTTGTCAAACAATTTATGATTCACCTTCGTCTCCAGAGCCTTCTTGTCTGCTTTCTGAAATATATAGTTATCTCCCCTTATCTAACCATACGACAATTCATACTTGTTTTCTATATCCTTAATGTTTATTAGAAAAATAACAAAATATCAACAATGAGGCAAGCCTACAGAGCTTTTCCATGGTACTAAGAAACATTTGGGTCACTTAAAAATATATGTTTAACCTAATAAAAATACACTCTTCTTTGTAACATGTAAATGCTTCAAAATATTTCAGCATCAGTGGGAAGATTTGCATGTTTGGCATGAAAAAAGCCTGCAGTAATCATCTGAATATTTCTATAGCATCTAATAACTCTCTGTTGACATTATGTTCAAACTGAAATACATGTACTTCAAGTAAGGCTAAATCTCCTTCATTATTGATATGATATTTCAAGCCATGTCATTACTATTTTCTTTAAAAATTAATGACATGTCAGTATGTAATAAATATAATGATGATAATAAAAACATGTACATTATCATCTTTCTTAATTAACTAGAGTACTATTTCAAAGCAAATTATTTTTCATACTATTTTGTGTAAATCAACTGAATACAACTGTAATAACTTCAGTATGTCAGAAAGCAGAACAATGACCTTTTTTTTTATCATTTTGTATACTGTTACAAACTCCTGTGAAGTAACATTCTAAGTTTACATTTTGGTTTCATGTTCAGTTTAAATCTGTCCATACCAATTCTTCAAGGTGTTTGTAAATATGATTTTGTATCATTTTATTTTTTGTTACTGATGCTATTTATCGTTGTTTTTCTCTCTTTTTAATACAGGTATGTGAGTATCTGTCAGATAAACAAATGGTAAGCATTTGGATACATTGATATGCTTTTCTTTCTTTTCTTTTTTCCAAGAGCAAATGAATCATGAAATTGTAAATGTATGTATGGATGTATATTGTTGTTGTAACATGAAGGCAATGCTGGAAATAAGTATGCACATCATTTTTACACTATATACCCTTTGCATGTTAACTTCATTTGATAAAGATTTTTTTATCATTATTGTTATCATTAGTAGTAGTATTATTATATAGGATACTAGTATTTGGCATTTCAGTGCAACAACTCCTGCTCAAGTATCTGTACTTACTCGAGCAGTTAATATGGTCCTCAGCGGTTTTCCTTTTTTTGTTCTGTTAGGATTGCTACAAACCCTAGAATACTCGTGCACTTTGCTCATTCTCGACTTACGACACTGATTTTCGCATTTTACTTGTATTTAGTCATCTTGTATTTTATATACTAAAGGCAAGCAATTCCAAGTCTGTGACAGCCACCACTCAGCCAAAGAGGCGTCTTATTTCATAACCTGAAGGGCAAGCAATTCCAAGTCTGTGACAGCCACCACTCAGCCACAGAGGCGTCTTATTTCATAACCTGAAGGGCAAGCAATTCCAAGTCTGTGACAGCCACCACTCAGCCACAGAGGCGTCTTATTTCATAACCTGAAGGGCAAGCAATTCCAAGTCTGTGACAGCCACCACTCAGCCACAGAGGCGTCTTATTTCATAACCTGAAGGGCAAGCAATTCCAAGTCTGTGACAGCCACCACTCAGCCACAGAGGCGTCTTATTTCATAACCTGAAGGGCAAGCAATTCCAAGTCTGTGACAGCCACCACTCAGCCACAGAGGCGTCTTATTTCATAACCTGAAGGGCAAGCAATTCCAAGTCTGTGACAGCCACCACTCAGCCACAGAGGCGTCTTATTTCATAACCTGAAGGGCAAGCAATTCCAAGTCTGTGACAGCCACCACTCAGCCACAGAGGCGTCTTATTTCATAACCTGAAGGGCAAGCAATTCCAAGTCTGTGACAGCCACCACTCAGCCACAGAGGCGTCTTATTTCATAACCTGAAGGGCAAGCAATTCCAAGTCTGTGACAGCCACCACTCAGCCACAGAGGTGTCTTATTTCATAACCTGAAGGGCAAGCAATTCCAAGTCTGTGACAGCCACCACTCAGCCACAGGGCGTCTTATTTCATAAACTGAAGGGCAAGCAATTCCAAGTCTGTGACAGCCACCACTCAGCCACAGGGGCGTCTTATTTCATAAACTGAAGGGCAAGCAATTCCAAGCCTGCGACAGCCACCACTCAGCCACAGGGGCGTCTTTTTTCATAAACTGAAGGGCAAGCAATTCCAAGTCTGCGACAGCCACCACTCAGCCACAGGTGCGTCTTTTTTCATAAACTGAAGGGCAAGCAATTCTAAGTCTGCGACAGCCACCACTCAGCCACAGAGGCGTCTTATTTCATAAACTGAAGGGCAAGCAATCCAAGTCGGCAACAGCAACCACTTGGCCACAGAGGTGTCTTATTTCATAAACTAAAGGGCAAGCAATTCCAAGTCTGCGACAGCAACCACTTGGCTGCAGAGGTGTCTTATTACATAAACTGAAGGGCAAGCGAGCAAACTTTATTGGTTGGGGAGACCACTTATTTTATAATCTGGTCTTAATAATGTCTAGTTCTCATGTATCACACTTATCAACTGTATCATCTATATTTGTACCTACCACATCAACTTCCATCTGTACATAGTCCTTGTCTGCCTTCTCTTCCTGGAGTTTATCACAGTATTTCAAGGTGTCCTGAATTAGACAAACATATACTATAGATAACACCCCGCAATATTCTTATACCTTTTAATCATATATTCAATCTTTTATGCAATATCTTTTGTATATTTGTAGAATAAAATCTCATTAAATTGTAAGATCTAAACTCTACTTGATAATAAGATTATCTAAGGATGAGACTGCAATTCAGAAAACAGACAATATTACAATATCACCTGGGGCTGAGATTGTAGTCTGCAATCTAGATAAACTTAATTTTTCTGGACCATAGCAATCTCCTTAATTTAATCATCAACTGAGCATGGATAAACATACATGTTGCAATTTGTACCGTCCATCTTACAAAAGAAGAAAATACCTGTATCTGTTTGGTCCTTTGTTTGTTCTCTTCAATGATGTCAGAAGTTGTATGATGCAACTTCTCCACTTCGGCTTGCAGTTGTAAGATTGCCTGCTGGGCGCGTGTCAAGGCATCGCTATCCTGTAACAGAAAATGTTATGTCATATATTATCTTCGAAAATAACATCATTTTCTGAAGTAAACTTTTCAGTCAACTGATTGAGGATATAATATTTCTTTAAAAGCACTTTTAACATTGTTGTCTATACATATTTATGAAATACAGTATTAATGTTGTTGATTTTTTCAAGAAATTCAGATGAAAAAAATTGAAACTGGTTACTTTTCGGTAAAGATTGGCTGACTGTCTCTTATGTATAGTTAAAGAGTTTATGGCAAAATACTTTAAATATAATGGTAAACTTAAAATGTTAGCATTTGCAAATATCTTGATGGAAAAATAAAAGTTCTGAGCATGCAATTAATCATTATACATTGTACTGGCATCTTCCTTACGGCTTCTGTGCTATTTATAAAAACATTTCTTTCTTTTCTAAATACAAAAAGTGAGTGCTTCTAATCCAAAATTAATTACATACATAACTACTGTTTATAGAATGATATTAACAATTGATTGTAAAAAATACAAAAAACAAGAATGAAGTCAACATTGCATGACATACGCCCAATTAAAATGCCTGAAAGGGTGATAAATAAAATCCACAACTGGGCCATAATTCAGGAAAAAATAATTGATATAAATTAAAGTCCTGATAATATGCACAATATTTTGTGTTGCTGAATTGTATACCAAAGTTCATTTAAACTGGACAGAAAATGTAGGAGCTGAGTACACAATGTTCTGGTATATTTTTAATATTTCAAGTAAAAAAACAGGTCAAAACTAAAAGAAAATAAGCAAGCATGAAAGTCCAAAAAATATGTGCATGACCACTTTATGCTTATGATGTATACCAAGTTTCATTTGATTTGGATAGAAACTGTACAAGTTCAGTACGTAAGAAAGTGTGACGGACGGACATACTGAGGACTGACAGATGGACAATTCAAGCACTATATGCCTTCTTGGTCTTTGGCACAAGGGGCATACAAATATGCAATACCCATAAATCAACAGTAAACATTCAACAAAACAGGCCTTAGTCAACAAATTAAAATGGCATTTTAACAATATAATATTGTAACTTCAATCTAACTTTACCATTTTCTAAGATTTTATGCCAGCAAAAAATTAATTTTGAAGTACACTTTTACACAACAGACAAAAGACAAGATAATAACTGTAAACAGAATATCAAAACCACTACTGTGCTTAAGTTTCATACTCTACGTAAACAAAATGAGCCGCGCCATGAGAAAACCAACATAATGGGTTTGCGACCAGCATGGATCCAGACCAGCCTGTGCATTCGCGCAGTCTGGTCAGGATCCATGCTGTTCACTAACAGTTTCTCCAATTCCAGTAGGCTTTAAAAGCGAACAGCATGGATTCTGACCAGACTGCATGGATGCGCAGGCTGGTCTGGATCCATGCTGGTCGCAAACCCACTATGTTGCTTTTCTCATGGCACCGCTCATTAATGAAAGTTCAAAATTCCTTTTATCATGATTACGTGATCTTGTACTTCAACTGTTTAAACCATTTGTGACTAAAAATCTGAGTATCTGATCTGACAAAATGATTTGTACTTGATAGATCCAATTTCTAAATACTTTGGTTCAAGGTTTTAATACAATACAGTGTGCTGTGCCGTTCCAGGAAAAATATTCAAATGGTCAGGAAAACTAAAAAACAAGAAACAAAAATGAACAGTCATGCTGAATACAACTGTACATTTTGCCAATTTGTATTTTTAATCCATTTCACTTCTGAGTGGAGTTTGTTTCTTTTGTATAATAAAAAAATACAAGGGAAATGACAATAAAAATTCAACAGAAAAATAATACAAGGGATCTGATATTAAGAATATGTAAGAAAAATACAAAGAATTTAACTTTTTAAATATGATATATCTTTGACATTACAGCTTTAAAAGCAGTTTTATTCATTTGTTTTCTTAATTTTATTAATTACTTCAAACACATTAGAAACTAGAGCTATCACTAAAGGTGATGAATGTACCCCCCGCATGCACTGACACAGTACATTGCAATTTGACGCACACAAGATTGCATAATTACGATGAATGTATGTATATAGACTGTATGTATACAATAAAGTAACAAAAAACAAAGTCCCATAACTATGCAGAATATTTATCTAAAAGAATGTAACATGCACCATGCACAACTAGGGTTGGTACTGATCACTTGTGTGAAGTTTCATTAAATTGTGTGTAAGGGTTTGGTAGATTAGGCATGCACAAGATTGCATATGCAGACTGTATGTACATAGTATGTTAACAAGAAACAAAGTCCCATAACTCTGCAATTTTTGTCGCTGAAAGAACCTAACATGCCCCATGCACAACTACTGTTGATACTGATCACTTGTGTGAAGTTTCATTAAATTGTATCAAGGGGATGAGGAGAGATGGTGCGCACAAGATTGTGTCTATGTATATAGTACAGTAACAAAAAAACAAAGTCCCATAACTCTGCAAATTTTTTTTCTGAAAGAACCTAACATGCCCCATGCACAACTACTGTTGTTACTGATCACTTGTGTGAAGTTTCATTAAACTGTGTCAAGGGGATCAGGAGAGATGGTGCGCACAAGATTGTGTCTATGTATATAGTATAGTAACAAAAAAACAAAGTCCCATAACTCTGCAAATTTTTTTTCTAAAAGAACCTAACATGCCCCATGCACAACTACTGTTGGTACTGATCACTTGTGTGAAGTTTCATTAAATTGTGTCAAGGGGATCAGGAGAGATGGTGCGCACAAGATTGTGTCTATGTATATAGTATAGTAACAAAAAAACAAAGTCCCATAACTCTGCAAATTTTTTTTCTAAAAGAACCTAACATGCCCCATGCACAACTACTGTTGGTACTGATCACCTGTGTGAAGTTTCATTAAATTCTGTCAAGGGGATAAGGAGAGATAGAGCGCACAAGATTGCGTCTATGGACAGACGGACAGACAGACAGACGGACAGAGAGACAGAGAGACAGACAGACAACCTGAAACCAGTATACCCCCCCTTACAACTGTGTTGTCGGGGGGTACAATAATGACTTGCAAAGTGTTTAAGTATACAAAAAAGATAACTCTGAAACAATAATCTTTAAAGAAAATTAAGGTGTCCCCCTCCATCACCACCAAAAAAAGTAAAATACAAAACTTGTCCAGAAACATTTTTACTGAAAATTAACAACTTTAGTGAAAACTGACGAAAACCAACCATTTGACAAGTTGACAGAAACTATCAAAATAGATATTGTTAGGCACGTCAATGAAAGTACTTTGGGTGTTTATATAACGGAATTAACGACACTTTCTAGTTGAAGATATATTTATTTTTATAACAAAACGACTCGACGGAATTGACGGACAGTATGGATGAACTACAGTACACATCCAAAGATTACTATACAGGGTTATATGTATTTACTGAAAATCTGTTATGGCTTATAATAAAATGTTGTTGAGAGTTCTTTGGGCGTTTATATAACGGAATTAACGATACTTTCTAGTTGAAGATATATTTATTTTCATAGCAAAACGACTCAACGGAATTGACGGACAGTACATATGAACTACAGTACACATTCAAGGTTAACTATATAGGGTTGTACGTATTTACTGAAAATCCGTTAGAAGTTATAATAAAATGTTCTTGAGTGTAAACTACTTAGAGTATTGTTTATGTGTCTTAGATTTCTTACGGTTTTAGCGGATTTCTGGGTCCAGTGTCTTAGTTTTTATCTTTGTTTGTTTTCCGTGTTTAACGGATTGGAAGCTAGTAATGAACAGTTCGGGCCTGAATTTATAGTTTCCCGCGTAGAAATCTTTGAAAGAAGGTGTGTTGCCGCTAGCCAATGATTCTGCAGTTCCTCTCCCGTTAGCCAATCGCTGGATGCCGTCAGATCAGTTACTCAGCAATTCATACGCCGTACAAGACAAAGATCCGTAAAATGCAAATATAGTTCCGTAAAACGTCTCTGCGGATCCGTTGGCTCCACAAAATGTCTTATTCTGGTTTAGTTAGGATAGCGAAAGGCTTTAGAAACGCCGAAGCAAACATCACAGTTCTTCTCTTTATTTTCCGACCAGTTCGGGTGATTGAAACGGTTTTGTATAATAGAAATAAGCATTTGTCACATCCGATCGGCAGTTGTCTGTTCAATGTAAATCAGTTAGTAATACCCTGATTTTAGACGAACTGGAGTTACTTGTGATGCAAAATATGGATGTAATGCATGGAGATGTATTGTTACGATACAGCAGTATCATATTTTAGTAATAACAGTTCTGATATAGGCATAAGAATTATGAATGTCGTCCGTTTTCACGACCAGGAAGGAAAATAATGGTTAGAGTTTTCCTTTATGTATTGCTTCTACCGTCTGTTTGTACGCGTTATGATAGTTATAGTAAGCATAAATTCAAGCCCATTAAATGCTTATGTCCACAAATGAAATAAGAATCTATTGTGATTGTCATAGACACATAAAATAAAGCAGGGTGGGGTATCTCATACTGCAATATTCTTTAAACAAAACAAATGGGACACATTGCAGTGACTGTGCTGGTTATTGTTGTTAAGCACGGATAGAGTGATCCAGTGGTACCACTGTCTGACTACAAAAGTAAGGGTCGTGAGTTTGATCCCCCATTCGTCAAACTTAAATGACTAACATCAAGACAAGAGTCATATGGGTGCTTTACTTCTCTCATGCTATTGAAGCTTCTGGAAGGAACAGGAGTGTCTTCTGTATCTTGCACTATCTTCCAACTAAAAATTAGTACCAGTCTAACAGTCACCCATATGGATTATCTAACAGGTGGTTATACTGTGTTGGGCTGTTTTCCGGTCTTGTAACTTGGACTAGTTAACCTTAAAATTTCACCAATTTCAAAATGGAACAACGTCCTGTCAAAATGATAATTCAAAGTACATTTTTTGTACTGCCTGTGGGACAAAATATGGTTGTACAATACAGTCATTCTGTCTGGACTATTACTGATAGAAATCTGATTATCTTAAATAAGGATTAGTTATCTTGATCCAGGTTTAAAACACCTTGTTGAAATGCACTTAAACAAATCATGAAAACTTAAAAAAATTGAAAAATCAAGGTACTGAATGCACCTGTGCACTATTTCTTCAATTTCGACTGAAGATGGCATGCAGTTCTGTCTACTTTATAATTTACAATTATGAAATAGGAATAAAAGCCCATTAAGAAATCTTGGTATCAAAGCTTGTATTTTCCAGCTTTTTTCTAACTTAATTACTTCAAAAAGGGAAGAAAAAAACAAGTTGCAAACATTAAATTTTAAACAAATTTGTTTTTAAGATTATAAAAAATTATACGTCTTAAACAGAACAATCTTTCAATTAAACGAAAGGTATGTACTTTTGCTCTGGTATAACGAGACTGCATCAAATTAAACTGGGCATATCAAATGAAAACTTTTGTTAAAAATTAATAAATATAACTAACAATGCAATAAAAATCATTAACGCATAAACTCTGAACAAAACAGGCACTTATAAACAAAATAAATAGGTTAACAAAACCATTAATTTAATTGCTTCAGAAAACATAAACATCTTATAAAATACTACTAAAGAGTTGATTTATTATTTGATCATATGCCTTTTATACAAACAAGGCAGTTTAAGAAAGCAGAATAAAAGACCTTTGACTTTTATAAAGCCTACAAACAGAAAAAATCAAAACTATAAAATAGCCTAACAGCTATTGAAATTGTACATTATATTATTTACTTATTTGGTTTGACTCTGACAAAGTTCAAAAGAAAATAATTTGGAAAATGTCACAAAATGTGACCAATCCATTCTAAACACCATGTTTGCTTAAATTCCAATATCAAATATTATACAAGATCTTGTTAAAGCTTTAATTTCATCACAAAATATTGAACCAGCAAACAAACTCTATTTACACTAAATCATAACTGATTAATATGGTTATAAAGATCTGTGTAGAAATTTTAGTTTCTATAATATGAAAATCTAATATATAGATTTCTATGAACAAAGTTATTTAATTTTCTGTAGTCTATTGAAATTGAACCAGACCAATTGAACTCAATTTCGGGTCAAACTGAAAGATTTGCAAATATTAAAACCTTTACATATTAGAGGTTTAGGACACAATACAAAGCCTGAAGGTGGTCAGATAAGAGATTCTCAGGGCAGTTTAAAATAGCCACTTCAAAATTTAAATTACATGTTTATGAACTCTGTAGATAACAATATTTCCACAATGCCTTGGTCTTCGGTTAAATTTAAACATAAAATATTACAAGAGAAATGCAAATATGGCTTATTGGTATAATAAACACATGTAAACTACATAACCATTACATGAATTTACTTTGGTAAATACAAAATGTGTGTGGGTGAAAAGGTATATTGATGTCTTTCATAAATCTTCATGCATGTCAACATTTAGCTTAAAATTCACTGTTGATGGCAAATTAAAATTTTGGCATGAAAAGGGTGTGGTTAATTTCTCATTCACAGGACATGCAATTTTCTTTAATTTAGTAAGAGAAATAAACTTAATGAAATGAAAATCTTAGCACTGGCTGTCACATAAAACAAAAAAAAGGAAACAAAAGACAAAAAAAAAAAAAAAAAAAAAAAAAAGAAAGAAGAGAAAAAGAAAAGAACACAAAGCAAAAAAGGTTAGAAGAAATTGACAAAATATCAAATAACTGAAACTAAACGACACTATCTACTTGTCTGTACAAACTATTTAAAAACATCAGTTTTACTCTGAAACCCTGAGAATATAAACAGTAATGACTAACCATTTCATTAGCCCCTGCTACCTTAGACCTCATAAGAGCAAATTCAACCCCTTTAGCCATTCTCTTTAGCTCATGATCCACCAGGAAAACCTTGTCCCTCAGTCCATGCAGCTGTTCATTCAAAGTGAAAGCAAGATTCTTCAGTTTCTCATTGGTTGCCTGTAGCTCTGGTGCTGACAACATCACCTGTGAGGAGACTTCTACCACT
Organism: Mercenaria mercenaria; assembly: GCF_021730395.1. NCBI lineage: Eukaryota > Metazoa > Mollusca > Bivalvia > Venerida > Veneridae > Mercenaria > Mercenaria mercenaria. The sequence continues at coordinate 10,887,973 of NC_069362.1, read as the reverse complement.
GTCGCATCACAGAAGATTTCTTCAATTTCATGCTTAAGCTCTGCTTCTTCTTCTAGTCTTTCCACAACAGCATCCTCTTTGGTCTTCTTTGGTTTCTCCACTACTGGTTTTGTTTCTTTTTCAGCAGGTTTTTCATCTGGCTTTTCTGATTTGCCTTTCCCGCTGTCTACATCACTTTCATTTGCTGCAGTTATATCTTCAGTGTTTCCAGCAATCCTGTTCTCCATCTCAGCTAACCAGCCAGTGAGATCAGCTACATCAGTCTGGTATGCACTGTCATCCAGTAAGTTCTCTTGGAACAATTTAAACCGATCTTCCAAAATTGTTAATCTTTGCTGAAGAGCAGACAGAGCAATATTTGACATGCTGTGGCCACCAAATGCTGCAAAAAGTTGTTCATCATCCGAAGACTCAGTTAAAGTATCCGTGTCAGTTGAAGAGGCTGCTTGTTTCTCATTCTTGCTACGAACCTTGGATAACACTGTAACAACTGAACCCAAAAATGAGATTGCACTTTCTTTTTTGTTCTCTTTGTCACTGTCTATCTTTCTCTCTTCATCACTGTCTATCTTTCTCTCTTCATCACTGTCTATCTTTCTCTCTTCATCACTGTCTGTCTTTCTCTCTTTGTCACTGACTGAAGGCTAGATAGAAAGAAGGGAAGGAGAGAAGAAAGAAAGGTATAGAAATAAAACAGAAAGAGATATAGAAAAGCAAAACTAACAACAACAGATATAGAATAGAATAGAATATGGTACATATGGAAGATGACTCACAAAGTATAAAGGAAGGACAACTTTAGAAACCAGTATGGTATCCTATGAATCATTTCAATGCTGTTACCTGGTCATTTAATTCACTGTCTTTCTTTCTCTCTTTGGTAATGTTCTTTCTCTCTTTATTAATGTCTTTCCTTTTCTCTCTGTCAATGTCTTTCTTTTTCTCTCTGTCAATGTCGTTCTTTTTCTCTCTGTCAATGTATTTCTTTCTCTCTTTGTCACTGACTGAAGGCTAGATAGAAAGAAGGAAAGGAGAGAAGAAAGAAAGGTATAGAAATAAAACAGAAAGAGATATAGAAAAGGAAAAATAACAACAGATATAGAATAGAACAGAATATGGTATATATGGAAGATGACTCACAAAGTATAAAGGAAGGACAACTTTAGAAACCAGTATGGTATCCTATGAATCATTTCAATGATGTTACCTGGCCATTTAATCATTTTTGTACATGTCAAAAAACAAAAGGAAACTAGAACTGTCACAGGAGTGACAAATTATACCCCTGCAATATGGCCTTGTCACAGAAATATGGCAAATTTTAAGTTGGAAAGAGGCCACAACTACATAAAACAATTGGTGGTTTGTAGCCAAAATCAAACTTGACTGTATTTTATGATGTTACACCTGTGTACCAAAAATAATTTAAATCTGTGAAGCCTATCAAGAGTTATTGTCTGGAAACCATGAAAACCAACCGACCCACTGACAGACCGACCAACAAGCTCACTCCTATATACCCCCACAAACTTCTTCATTTGTGGGGGTATTATAAACAAGAAGATTTTGGTGTTCTCCCTGAAATAGAGCTTGTCTAAAATAGCAATAAAGAAAATAGACAGCACAGGTAGGAGACAAAAACACACATCTAGAGTTGTCTGAAGGTGTTTTGGGGATAGGGAACACATAACATATAGCTTTAGAAGACATACAGTAATCAAGTTGCATGCAAGTAATTTTAAGCTAGGGGAGGGACATTTAAACTGGATCTTACATCAAGACATACAGTGAGTGTGTCAAGTGAAATGTATACTTGTCGACATGAATTAGTAATCATATGACATGCAAATTTGTGTTAGCATGATACAGAAGATGGGGGAACACTCACATGGGATGTAACATCAGTATTATATATATGTGTATCATTTTTTCTACCATCCTCAGTATAAGTTACTTTGTTAGTGTTCTGTAAGCAGGCATGATAAAAAATAAATTAAGATAAGGGTGGTTTTCAAAATAATGAAGCTTTTTCTTCTCTCTCACCTTACTTTAATTCAGTTCAGTTTTATAATGTGTTTTGGGCAAATTACCGTCTATATTCGCGTATAAGACGCAGTTTTGGGGATCATATCTTCGTTTCCTAGAAGGGTATGCGTCTTATAAGCGCATACTACAAGAAAATTAAGTGAAAATTTAAAAAAAGTCCCGAGTTTACAGCTCAGGACATCTCATTTCCGCGTCTGCAGACATGTACTTTCGTTTTTCGGCAGCCATTGCGCATAGCAGTGCTAAAAACTTTACGGACACGTACCGTATTTCGGTCCGCTATAAAGATTTATTATTTACCTATTTTACGATTTGATAGATTAATATCAAAAGTATATTTTATTTATAAATGTATTTTTTTCCGAGTCTGCAACCCGCTACTTACGTTTTTCGTCAGCCATTGCATATCGGTATTAAAATCTAAACGGACAAGCGCCGTGTTTCGGTCCTCAATAACGATCTATTATTTACTTACTTTACGATTTGGTAGTTTAATATCTGAAGTATTTTTTATTTACAAATGTATTTTTTTTCTTTTAAAATCAAAAATTCTTTCAGAAAATCTGACGAATTAGCTTTACTTAAATTGGAAATGACTGATATAATTGAGCAAAGAAAATACTTTTTCACCGCCCGCAAACAGAGAGTTATTAAAAGTTAATTATCCCCAATTGCATATGATACGGTACCTATAATTGTTGCAAGTGTAAACTGTTAAAACGCACCCATTATAAATCATCTGAAGGTGCAAACTGTTAAATAAACACATGTATAGAAATAGATGTATCATAAACACTGATTGATGTTAATTGGCGGCTTCATAGAATAGTCGGCTGCAATTATTTTAATTCTGCCCTCTAGTCAAATGAAGGTACAGTAGGGATGTCTAGCTACTCGGAACTGGAATATGATTGGATAACATTTCAAAGTGGGCATATCCATATTTGATTGACAAATGTGTCAGATTTACTGCCATAAAAGTACATGTATCCTAATCTCGCCACCTTTTTTGCTATCTTATCAGTAATCAATCGATACGTTATTGTCAGTTTTTTTTTGTGTTTGAAATATGTGATAAATTAATGCATTATTAGTTACTGTATGTCACATAAAATTAAAATATGTAATATGCTTTGTTTGTTTGTTTGCTTTTTTGAACTTGCGTTAATTACTTTGGGAAAATTGGTGAGGATATTTTATCCTCATTAATTTTCTCATTGTATGCAGCGCATGCTTGAATGAAAAATCCTAAACATGTATTGGAGATCCTTTGAAAGCAATTTAAAAATTGCGTATCCTTGAATAATTGCAAGAAATACATTATTTTCCTAAACATTCTGTGTTACTGTTATGGAAACATGGCCAAACATTCAGCGTTTCTAAGCATTATGAGTAAAATGGGCGAATATCGTCACATTTCTAGACGTAATTTCTCCCGTTTCGGAGATATTTTGTGCATATTATTACCAATGAAAGTGGATTTTAGAATACTTTATTTTATTCTACATATTATGAAACAGATTTTCAAGTTTCTTCAAAAATAAAATCGGCGAAAATCGTCAATTTTCCGCCGTTTTGAAGTTACTACATTGCATTTTTACACACGAAATTGATTTTAAAATAATTTATTTTATTTAACATAATATAAAACAAGTCTGCAAGTTCTTTTAAAAATAAAATCGGCGAATATTGTCAAAATTTCGGCCTTTCTTTAACCTTTTTCCGCTGTTACTAATTCATTTAAATTCTGCATTTTTACAATAAAATTGTCCATTTTCTGCTATTTTCTATTGCAAATCATAGAATGTTGGGGAAAATAATGCATCTCTACAAATTTCTGATGTAGTTTGTATAAAAATATGACTGCGTCTTATACGAGGGTCAGTGCAAAACCTCCCCGATCGATAGTCCAATATCAGGATGCGTCTTATAAGCGAGGGCGCCTTATACGCGAGTATATACGGTATATCCAAATCAGTGTAGTCAATAAATGTGTGCAATTTCAGCTTAATGGCTCAAGCAGTTTTAAAGTTATATTAAATTGTATAGCTAATTTTGTCCCCTGTGCACCCAAAAAAGTGTGACATTTTACATGAAGGATAGTTTTCAACTGTGTTTTACTTTTTCAAACCAAGCTTTATTGTTACAGCTTTGGCTTTTTTATGTAACTTAAACTCTGCACATTTAAAGCAAAATACTTTTTTTCATTAACTACATCTTATTCTTACCAATATTTCACATCTTGTGATGGAACCCCCTTCACAAAAAAATAGTGAAAAAATACTTAATTTAAATGTTGAATACTACAATTTCATAACCCCATTACTTTTTTTAAGTCCTAATGTTTTTCTAAGATCTTTATCCTTTCAGCTGTGAAGACACCGTATGAATTTTTTGTTTAATAAATCAATTTTCTCAGAATCTTGATGAATGTCTATACACCCAAAAATGTCCCCTGTGCACCTTTTCAGTTGTTAAGTGTCAGATTTCTTTTATTCTTTAAATAAAATGGGTTTTTACTTTATTATCCTTGAAAGGGAGTTACAATGGACACAAAAGCAGCTTTCAACTTCACATATTAAGGACTGTTAAACATTCACAAAGCCAAAAGTGATGTCCCCTGTGTACCCTTTTTTTAACATTCATCAATTATCATAGCATTACTGTAATATGTGGTGGCAGTTCTATATTCTTAGCAGTGTGTACACAAAATTTAGGCATTACTTGATTATTTAGCATTTATATAAGAAATCCTGGACAAATTAAAATTCATTGTTTGCATTTTTTCTGAAGTTGCCAGTTTTCAAGTTAAAAAGTGGAAAAATTAATTTTATTGCTTCTTAAGCTCTTAAGTTTACCTACATATGTAAATGTTCACTAGTGAATATTGTGTAGTTCAAAGAATTTTAATTACTATGAACAATATCTATAAAAATATATTTTGCTGCAATTTGTCCCCTGTGCACCTTCTTAGTAACATTATAAAGTATGTATGAATTTTACTATTCCATTTTACCATGCATGGCATTTTATAATTTTTCTACTCTGAATAAGCAGTCCATGTAAACTAAATGATTTCAATGTGTTAGTTATGTTTAAAGTCACTTATTTTTCATTTAAAGCATTACATGCTGTTGAATTTTCATGTTTTTGTAGTGAAAATTTTCAGTTTTGTAGTTATTTTGTGGAATAAACTAATTGTTTGATAGGATTTGTCTTAAGTTGATCACCATTAGTCTTTTTATGAACAGAAAACTAATAATGAATGAATATTACACTTATTTTCAGTATGTGTCCCCTGTGCATCTGTAAAACAACTCAATTTTGAGTTGACAATTTTAGAAATTAAAATTACTGGACATTTTTGAAATTTGGCATGTGATTTATAAACATGCAAAATGCGAGAAAAAAATAGGTTTTATAATAATATATTAATTATTTTTCATTCAGCAACAACTTTTCTAGGTAAAATCTTATTTTCATGTCAGATTTGTGCAGAAAGGGTGATTTTAAAAACCAATGTCCACAAACATTTGATTAAATAAGTTTCAAACCATGCACATACACCTATTACTTATTGTATATGTTGAAAAAATTACTGTTATACATATTTCCTTGTCATAAAACACTGCAACATTTATCACCCATCTTACTGGAAATTCGCTGAACTTTCGAATTAAAGGCTGAAATATTTTCTTATTGGTATTTCTCAACACTTTCCCAATGTTATTTTCTTGAAATTTGAAGTATTTGCTATCATAAAAAATAGGTGACCACCATAAGAAATAGGTTTGAATTTTCAACCGCTATGTCACACTTTTGCTTCATTATTTTGAAAACCACCCATAAGTGTTAGAAAATACATGATAAAAAAGATAAAAATTAATCATAAGGCCACATCCATGAAAAGTAAATTGCCCAAAACTATTTTTAAGATTTACCCTGCAAAATTTCTAAAATGGACTAGTCTGTCATTCAATTTGGGCAGTACCATTTATTATTTGAAGGGGTGTACACTGAAAATTTACTGACTGAATAGCAAACAGTGTAGACCATGATCTTGGTCTGCACTGGTCGCAAAGGCAAAACCACTTGCCACCAGCATGCTTAAGGTTAAGAAGCAAAAGACATCTAAATATTTGAAAAGAAAGCTCTTGGTTACATAACAAATTTGAAGGCTGGCAAAATTCAAATTCAAAAACTTATCACAACTTGGTAAATACAACATAAAATATCTTTATTTCGGGTTTTCTATCCTGAGAAATTGATCAATTTACTGCAACTCCTCCTATACCATACTCCACTACCTTAAAATATTTTCTTAGTAATGTGTCATCTTAACTGCAAATAATTTTCTCACAAGTCACTTTAATTTTGGAGGCAATCACTCCCACTAGCTCTCTTTCAGATAAACATTAGTTCATTGCATGTTTATACTCATACTTCTTAGTGAAAACAGATGAACCTTTCTGTTTATATTTTCTGAATATTACAAAAATATAAACCAACAATTACTGAATTACTCTTATAACCAACAAAAACAGAAACTGCTGTTAGGTAAGCAATGGAACAATAAACCCAACAGAACAGGATAACTGCACATATTTACCAAACTCTCAATACTTGTAGATTTTAAAGACTCTACGGAAGAAAGGCTTGGTTCAACAGACACAGTACTTGATGAACTTGGTTCCTATGTTTTAAATGTGCATTAAAATTGATTATGGAAGAAACAAATGTCAGTGTACCTGTGCATTTAGTGTTGTATCATTATCTAAGGTCAAACATATTTTTACTACACCAAGCCATTTATTAAACTCCTATTCAAATTCATCTCCAACATTTATGTTACAAGCTTCTTGTTACACAAGCACCCAAAACTTCTTGTAGCTCTCAGACACATTGCTACTAGCTTCACATATACAATACTGCTTGTTACACCCATTAATCTAGCTGCAATCAAACCACCTGTTACACCTATTCATCTATCTACTATCAAACAACCTGTTACACCTATCAAACCAACTGTTACACCTATTCATCTAGTTACTATCAAAAAACCTGTTACACCTATTCATCTAGCTACTATCAAACAACCTGTTACACCTATCAAACCAACTGTTACACCTATTCATCTAGCTTCTATCAAACCAACTGTTACACCTATTCATCTAGCTTCTATCAAACCATCTGTTACACCTATTCATCTAGCTTCTATCAAACCAACTGTTACACCTATTCATCTAGCTAGTATCAAACCATTTGTTACATCCATCTTCAAATTACATTCAAACCACTTGTTACTTCAATTCATCTAACTACAAACAAACCATTTGTTACTCCAATTTATCTAGCTACTATCAAACCGTCTGTGACACCCATTCATCTTGCTGCAATCAAACCACTTACTACACCAACTCACCTAACTACCATCAAACCACTTGTTACACATATTCTTCCAGTTACTTTCAAACTACTTACATCCACTCATCTAGCTACTATCAAACCATTTGTTACACCAATTTTTCAAGCTACTGGGGAACTACTTGTTACACCCATTCATCTAGTTACTTCTCACAGTCATAAGCATGCTACAACAAAACTCATCTTTCAAGCTTCTAGTCAGAATACTTGAACCCCAAGCATTTTATTACTTTTAAAATGTTAATATTATTTATTAAGTAAATCACTCCCATCAGCTATGTTATAGTGAGGCACAAAGCAAGCAATGACACCTATAATTGAGCCGCGCCATGAGAAAACCAACATAGTGGGTTTGCAACCAGCATGGATCCAGACCAGCCTGCGCATTTGCGCAGTCTGGTCAGGATCCATGCTGTTCGCTTTCAAAGCCTAATGGAATTAGAGAAACTAATAGCGAACAGCATGGATCCTGACCAGACTGCGCGAATGCGCAGGCTGGTCTGGATCCATGCTGGTCGCAAACCCACTATGTTGGTTTTCTCATGGCGCGGCTCATATATATGTGCAGAACACATTACCTTTTCTCTCAGAGCAGCGAGAGCATCCAGTTCCTCTTTCAGTTTACCTATCTGTTCTAGCATCTCAGCTGGTATTCCTACAAATTTATAATAAAAATTAAACTGTACTTGGTTTTGCTAATGAAAGAAAATGCCAATTTATGGGATGTTTTACTGTGTGTTTTGTCTTCTTGGATTTTAAGTTGTAATTAATAGGTTGCACACAAACAGCTACTTTCCAACTTTAAATGGAACAGACATTGACACAGGGTTTTCCCTGACGCACAAAATCCTACATTTTGACGCATTTTTGCCTGAGATGACCCTTTCTTGACGGGACCATGAAAAGCTCTCTAAGATCCTTTTGTGAAAGGATGTACCAATTTTTGGTGCGAAAGTTACTTGAAGATGAAAGTCATTTACTTTTATCAAATTAATCATTATTTGTATATACAAAAAATATTTATGAATTTGAAACTGTTTTTTTTTTCAAACTGTATGGTTCGGCGGTTTGGTTCTAAAATTCTCGCCTTTAAAAGATTAAGTTTTCATTGCGAAATCATACTGCCTACGGTATTGTTAGGAAATGGGTGCCTTGATAAAGTTGGGTTACTGACCAAAATGGTAAAAGTAATATTCAGTGACAAATCAACTTCAGAATGCATTAAACATGAGAAATATACAAAACAACAATACACAATCTGTTTATCATCATTAATATTGACCTACAACCAATAAAACTGTAATTTGAAATTTGGAACGCACTTTTGACAGATCGCGAAAATATGTGACAAATCATCCGTAACTCATATCAGAAAGCGAATTCAGACGTAATATTTAGTCAACTGTAATGAATAAACCTTACTTAATTTATGTAAACCAGTAGTGGCCTCCGACATCCTCGAGAGTGGCTGCAATTTGTGTGTGTTTACGCATTTTCCCAAAGTCTATAAAACTTTGTTTACGAATATAGTGCCCGAACGACAATTCTAAACGGAAAGATTACCAAATGACAAAAAGGTATTTCAACAAAGATTTTGTTGCCAATAACAGATCTGTAATCGGTTTTCTTAACAATGTAGTAGTTAACTTTTAATTTGAGTTACGCCGTTTAGTTACGGAACTGTATTTTTGAAGTGTACGAATCCGGGGCAAATAACGCTTTCCGCAACCAATTCCAGGAACTCTCCACCACTAGAAACCTATAGAAAAACCATCTTGTTGAGGAGCGGAATTCATACACGACAAAACCCTATAAATAGAGGTTAGAAACTTCATTTGGCGGTTCTGGTTCAAAATAGCGCAACCAATAGGTTAAACTTAGAAGTTCCACTAGGGTAGTTTATACAGTAATAGTCTAGTCCGCAACTGAAATTCCGTAACCAAGGTAAACAATGTCAAAGTTTAACGCCCATCATGGATTTATTATAGGCGCAACTGTTACATTCTAATTACAGCGCAACTGTTACATTCTAATTACGGCGCAACTGTTATATTTCTAGTTACGGCGCAACCATTTCGTATTACATGGTAATACACGGAATCTACGTAAATTTATGCGCAACCGTAACCGTTTGCGTAACTGTATGTATTTAAACGAAAAGGTACCCTTTCCGCGAAACGGAGTACATGGAGACGAATGTATTTGGACACCATCTACCAAGGGACGATAGTATGATTTATTAAAAGTCTTTGAATTAGAAGCTATTGGTTATTATTTAATAAACATTAAAAGTGTTCATATATTTAAATTCTCTTGGTTTGAAATATTCTGTGTTGTGTTCTTATCGGTCTTAATCTTGTGTGAAAAGGCGTTACACCACCAAATCTTGTGTTTATCAAGATATAGCTCAGGGATATAAATGACAACAAACGAAGTTCACCTTTTCACCTTTTTTAGCTCACCTGTCACAAAGTGACAAGGTGAGCTTTTGTGATCGCGCAGTGTCCATCGTCCGTCCGTCCATCCGTGCGTGCGTGCGTCCATAAACTTCTGCTTGTGACCACTCTAGAGGTCACATTTTTTGTGGGATCTTTATGAAAGTTGGTCAGAATGTTCATCTTGATAATATCTAGGTCAAGTTTGAAACTGGGTTATGTGCCGTCAAAAACTAGGTCAGTAGGTCTAAAAATAGAAAAACCTTGTGACCTCTCTAGAGGCCATATATTTCACAAGATCTTCATGAAAATTGGTCAGAATATTTACCTTGATGATATCTAGGTCAAGTTCGAAACTGGGTCATGTGCCGTCAAAAACTAGGTCAGTAGGTCTAAAGATAGAAAAGCCTTGTGACCTCTCTAGAGGCCATATATTTCCCAAGATCTTCATGAAAATTAGTCAGAACGTTCACCTTGATGATATCTAGGTCAAGTTCGAAACTGGGTCACGTGCCGTCAAAAACTAGGTCAGTAGGTCAAATAATAGAAAAATCTTGTGACCTCTCTAAAGGCCATATTTTTCATGGGATCTGTATGAAAGTTGGTCGCCATGTTCATCTTGATGATATCTAGGTCAGGTTCAAAACTGGGTCACGTGCGGTCAAAAACTAGGTCAGTAGGTCTAAAAATAGAAAAACCTTGTGACCTCTCTAGAGGCCATATATTTCATGAGATCTTCATGAAAATTGGTCAGAATGTTCACCTTGATGATATCTAGATCAAGTTCGAAATTGGGTCACGTGCCATCAAAAACTAGGTCAGTAGGTCAAATAATAGAAAAACCTTGTGACCTCTCTAGAGACCATATTTTTCATGAGATCTTCATGAAAGTTGGTCTGAATGTTCACCTCAATGATATCTAGGTCAAGTTCGAAAGTGGGTCACGTGCCTTATAAAACTAGGTCAGTAGGTCAAATAATAGAAAAACCTTGTGACCTCTCTGAAGGCCATATTTTTCATGGGATCTGTATGAAATTTGGTCAGAATGTTCATCTTGATGATATCTAGGTCAAGTTCGAAACAGGGCCATGTGCGGTCAAAAACTAGGTCAGTAGGTCTAAAAATAGAAAAACCTTGTGACCTCTCTAGAGGACCGACTTGTGAATGGATCTCTATAAAATTTGGTCAGAATGTTCATCTTGATGATATCTAGGTCAAATTCGAAAGTGAGTCACATGCCTTCAAAAATTAGGTCAGTAGGTCAAATAATGAAAAAAAGTTGTGACCTCTCTAGAGGCCATATTTTTCATGGGATCTGTATGAAAGTTGGTCTGAATGTTTATCTTGATGATATATAGGTCAAGTGCGAAACTGGGTCAACTGCGATCAAAAACTAGGTCAGTAGGTCTTGAAATAGAAAAACCTTGTGACCTCTCTAGAGGCCATATTCTTGAATGGATCTTCATGAAAATTGGTCAGAATGTTCACCTTGATGATATCTAGGTCAGTTTAGAAACTGGGTCACTTGCCTTAAAAAACTAGATCAGTAGGTCAAATAATAAAAAAACCTTGTGACCTCTCTAGAGGCCATATTTTTCATGAGATCTTCATGAAAATTAGTGAGAATGTTCACCTTGATGATATCTAGGTAAATTTCAAAACAGGGTCACGTACCTTCGAAAACTAGGTCAAATAATAGAAAAACCTTGTGACCTCTCTAGAGACCATATTTTTCAATGGATCTTCATGAAAATTGGACAGAATTTTTATCTTGATAATATCTAGGTCAAGTTCAAAACTGGGTCACATGAGCTCAAAAACTAGGTCACTATGTCAAATAGTAGAAAAAACGATGTCATACTCAAAACTGGGTCATGTGGGAAGAGGTGAGCGATTCAGGACCATCATGGTCCTCTTGTATTATAATATAAATCTTAAAAGTCATAATAAAGTGATCCTCATCAAAAGTCAACTCTGGTGCCATTCCAGAACGTAATAAGAGAGAGACGACTACACTACACTCCTCCCGTCCTTAAGGTTACAGTATCTTGTATTGTGAATCCAAATTGATGATCAAAGAAGTAGCATGTCCCCATGAAATTTCAAATGACCCCTTAATTCTAACCTTAGGGGGACCCCTCATTTTGAAAAGTCTAGGGAAAATCCTGCATTGACAGCCACTTAGGTAGAACAACTAATCTCTGACAATAAAAACATCTGGCTGGCCAATTATATTTTTGTTTTATTTCTGGTAAAAAGTGACTTGCTTGTTGTATTAAGCGTAAAGAAATATCTTGGCACTAATACATGTATAACCCATATATAGCTAGACTTCTTATGAGACAAATATGTCATATAATAATGCCAGAATCCATACAGATATTCTAATCAAGTTATATTAAGCAGACTTTTTTATCAAATATACCAAAATAAAAAAATATTACACAAAAATTAGCCATGTTTGGAAAACAAAAAACCCTGGAATGTGATTCATGAATAAATCAACTAGGACTGGGACGATTTAAAAATTTTGAAACCGGTTAATCGTTTGTTTGAAATCGCATTGAACCAGTTAATCGGCCTCCATATTGAAAATGCCGTTTTCTTTCCTGACGACAGTATCAAGGTACTTTCGGCAGCTGACTTCATTTGAAACTTACGGACTGTATCGTTTGCAAGTAGTGTGATAATAAGTCATGTTTTATTTTAACTATATATCATGTCAGGCAAACAAGAGACTATTGATTATGTTGATGTGTTTAAGTGGAAATATACTGCAGGTCAATGAAAGTGTTTAGTTACCTAATCCTTCAATAGCAGACTTGTCTAACTTGTTCTTCATTTCTTCCTGCAATAAACAATGAAACTGGTGAACATCAAAATAGTGATTATCACTCTGAATGGCAGTCCTCTCCCCTTCTACCTATTGAAGGTAGTCTTAGACTTATGTCCGAGTATGTTGGAATTGGTTTGGTTTGTATTTAGAATTCTTAATTTTCAGTGTTATTCAAGAGTCAATGAAAACTAATTTGCATAAAACAGGAAAAACTAGAGTTGTCACAGGAGTGACAAATTATACCCCCCAAAATATGGCCTTGTCACAGAACTAAGCCAATGTCAAAGCTGAACTTGCTTGACCTTTGACCTACTGACCACAAAATCAATAGAGGTCATCTGCTAGTCATGATCAACCTCCCTATGAAATTTCATGATCCTCCGCCCAAGCGTTCTCAAGTTATTGTCCGTAAAAGGTTTAAATGACCTTTGACCTTTGGAACTCAAAATCAATACGGGTCATCTGCTTGACATGACCAACCTCAAGATTAAGTTTCCTGATCCTAGTTCCAAACATTCTAAAGTTATTGTCAGAAAACTGTTTAAATGTTCCGGGTCACTGTGACCTTGACCTGTGACCTACTGACCTCAAAATCATTAGGGGTCATCTGCTAGTCATAACCAACCTCCCTATCAAGTTTCATGATCCTAGGCTCAAGCATTCTCAAGTTATCATCTGGAAACCATTTCACTGTTCCGAGTCACTGTGACCTTGACCTTTGACCTACAGACCTCAAAGTCAAATTTTAACTGCATTTCATGATGTTACACCTGTGTACCAAAATTTATGATACTAGGCCCAAGCGTTCTCAAGTTATCATCCGGAAACCGTTTAACTGTTTCGAGTCACTGTGACCTTGACCTTTGACCTACAGACCTCAAAGTCAAACTTGACCTGCATTTCATGATGTTACACCTGTGTACCAAAATTTATGATCCTAGGCCCAAGGGTTCTCAAGTTATCATCCGGAAACCGTTTAACTGTTCAGGGTCACTGTGACCTTGACCTTTGACCTACTGAACCCAAATTGGAACTTGACCTGTATTTTCTAATGTTACACCTGTTTACCAAAAATTATTTAAATCGGTCAAGCCTTTCATAAGTTATTATCCGGAAACCATGAAAACCAACAGACCAACCGAACGACCCCCCCCCCCCCAAACTTCGTTTTGTAGTGGTATAATAATAAACAAATAAGGGATTAATTATGGGACAGTTAACCTGCTTAGTTTTAACTTGGGTTTCAATGACTGGAGCACTAGTTTTCAAATGATTTTAATACGTTCTACCTATGATTGTGGAACAACTTTGCAATTGTCCCTAACAAATAAGTCAACTACATATATCTTAAAGGCGTAATTGCAAAAACATTAAGAAAATTATCTATCAACATAAAGCTACTGAAACTAACCTCTAGATCATCTACTCTCTTCTTCAGGGCTACATGGTCACTGTCCAGTTTTCCAAGCCTTTCCAGGACGTCAAGCAGTTGTTCTGAAGGACCTGGTGTGCTCACCCTTGATACTGGTCGTGACGACCCTGGCCGTGAAGCCTAAAAATAGTTCAACAATTATGATAAATGATAATTATTTCGTTATTACCATGATCACAATAAATGTACATAAATAAAAACACAGATTTTGCTTTAATCTTTCAAGAGCACAGAAACAGTGCAACTTAGTTTACATAAGCCTATCACAGACTGCTCATAAACAAAAATCTTATAAAAGCATAATAATTTCAAAGGGAACTACATTCAAATCTGTATCAAGCAGCCAGCCAATGAAGATACCTAAATGGCTACTTTAGGCAGGTGGTTGCTTAAGACAAGTTGGAATTAGAGATAAAAAGTTAACTGATTTCCTGCTTATCGCGAGAGGTAAAGCTTTATACAGATGGCCACCAAGGCTGGTTGAACTGTATCGTTGACTGAGCTTTCTTTTTGTCCCACCCTGCCCACACACACACAGGCATGTAATGGTTACAATTATACTAACAGGTCAAAACAAAACCAGTTTCCCAAACTTCACTGTTTCCATACTCTTTAGAAGACTATAAATACAATCATTTTACATGGAGCATAATTCTATAATTAATATATCCTATAGCTGAACAAAGAAAGTTGTAGATCTAACAAGTGTCTTCAACCTCCAAGGAAAATACCATACAAAGATCAAAAGGAAAAAAATAAAATGTGCAAAAAATGAAATCAAAATTACCAATGAAAAAATTGCTAATTTATCATGTGATAAGAAGAATGTTAGTCTGGTATCTCTGGGTGGAATTTCATTAGCGAAACAAAATTATTGATCCAAGATTTGCAAAAAAATCATAATATGTGCTTTTATTCAATACAGTCCTAGGTTTTTAAATGTGTCAGTTTGAAAATGACCTGACGAAATCTCTGATACATGAGTATCTGATAATCGTTGTGAAACAGTATATTAAGCGGCTCAAAAAGCATTTATCACTTTGAAAAAATAAAATCGCAATTGATTAAATACAATAAAGTGTCTGATACATCATGATCCGAATGATTTAAGATAAATCGAAGACCTGCTATCAAACAATGAGCGTGATTTGAAATCTCTATTGGTTACGTTAACACTGTCACAAACAACAAAAGTGCGACAACGAAACGCAACACGGGAATTCAAATGTATGACGGTCTGATTCAAACTACTTAGTAAAATAACAAAATATCTCATTTTCATTTTGAAATGAAAGTGAATAATTAACTAACATCATAGGTCTATTAAAAATCTTTTCAAAACTTGTACATTATTTAAACTTTGTCAATGCAGTACGATCTGGTATTCAATCAATTTAAAGTTTTTTCCACTCCTATTGACGTAATCAAACAAACGTTTCTAACTTTAAACAGGAAAGTCAAATTTCTAGGACAAATTTCAAGGCAAGATTAAAAAAGTTCACCAGTTTCTTTCTGCAGACTGTTTATTAACAGTACATTATAAGTACGTAAAAAACTGCTAAAGAGAACTAATTTAGCCTCAATTTGGAATAAGGTTTCAATGTATTTCTCAGTTTGTTTTATATGCAAAGTAAAAATTATATAAAAAAATTGTCAGCTAAATAGGATTTAAATTCTAAAATATGCAACACAAAATTAAAATATAGTATTTCAGACAATTTAGATTTAAATCTTTAAGAAAAATGTGTGTTCTACGACAGGAGGCTCTAAAAAGTCTTATTTAGGGTAGTCAAGCTTGGGGATAGAAATGAAGCAATGAATAGATAAAAGAACCCAGTCCATCCGCAGGAAAAATCCTTCATAAAAACGCTTTGAAAGAAATAATGAAGCTTTTTAAAAAAAAGGGGAAATTACATTGCATGTTGTGAAACTCTGTACATGTAACAGAGTTATAATATGTAACAAGGAATGCATTTGGAAAACTAACATAATTATGTCCCCAAAAAGGCACACATCACATAGGGAATATTAGGACATGATAGTACACTTTTTTCTGAAAATACCTCAAAATATATAGAATGTTCTTTAAAAGTTATATGTGTATCAGTCTTGCATGTTTCAATTAAATGGAGTACTGCACTGTACTGAAAAAAACAACTTTATAACCCTTAAAAGTGTCTTTGCCAGTTTCTGTAAAGTTTCATTGGAAATTCTTTAAATCAGGGAGAATTATAACTGAAGCACAAAGAACCTTAACGAGACTAAGTGCCTTTGCCTGTGACCTTGACCTTGTAGTATAAACCTGAATTTTGCATTTAACCAACTATTTCAATTGTGTAAAGTTTCGTTGGAACCCCTTGAATTATTTAAACGTATTGATTTTCTGAAGGACAAACTAACTAGCTAACGGGCAGTGTGATTATTCTATGTCCTCTCTGTGGAGGCATGAAAAGTTGCTGTGAATAAGTAAAAGTGATCAAGCATTTTCTACCTAAATTTCAAAGTTACATTGTGAAACATAATCACATCTAGAAAATGTCCTATTTTTCACTCACACAGTTTTCAATCAAATTTAAGGGGAAAAAAGGGAAGCAAGGAAATAATATACATTGAGAGAGCCTAAACCTTAAATTTTGACATACGGTAATCAAAAATGGTTTGGATGTTTTTGTGATGCTGTTGTTCTTGATGAGACCTTTGGTGATTATGATGATGATTATAATGATGATGATGAACATGCAAAAAGGTCAGCAGTAATTGAAGTAATGAAAATGAAGATAATTCATGAATAATGCCAGACAAAGTTTATCAGTCATGAATAATCTCACTGAAATCAGTAATAACTGAATTGATGAAACTGCTACTGTTGGGTGGTGATGATGATGACGATGATGGTGATGATCATGACGATGATGAATAGCTGTCTTACCAAAGTCAGATGCAAAAAATTTGCTACTTGTACACATATCACATTGTGTGAATTGTGTACACAACAAAATATTGTTTGTATGATACTGATGAAGCTGGTGTGATTGATGATAATGATGATGATGATGATGATGATGATGATGGTAGTGATAATGACTAAGTGAAAGTGTGCATTTTGACATTTTGTGCAACATATTTTGAATATATAGATGGAACTCACTATCAGCACATGCATTTCATGCTTTTTTTATACAAGTACATTTACCGCCTCATAATATACATTGATGCACATGTATCTTTACAATCTTACCCTCATCCTATGTGACCGTTTTGCCTAAAAATTAAACAGTATATACAAACTGCATGCTACAGAAAATCATGGCATTGCCAACAAAATCATGCTAAAAAGGAGGGATTAAGTACATAAAAATCACATCATGATATTACAATAATAACCATTATCATGCATGTGCAAATGTGCCTACTTACATACTTGCTTAATGGACCTAACTGTTTAGATGCCTATTTTCAGGACAGTTATGAAAAAGAAATTCTTTCTTTTACATTTTTCTTTTCACTAGAATAAACTAGATGGGTTTACCTAACTCAAACAGCAATGCTTTAGGACAACTAAGAGTCAATTTAAATTGTCAACAAATATTACACTGCTGAAATATCATTCCTTTCAAAAGTTCTATTGAATGTGTAGACAAAATCATTGAAAATGTAATTGAGGTAGCAAAATCTTGATATAACTTTATTCAATATTCAATTCCCATGACAAAATAATGAAATTTTCTGTATAGGAAAAGGCCGTCTATACCTTTGAATTTAAGCCGAAACAATTAATGAATTGGCATGCATACGTAAATACTAACAATAAACTATTATCCAAACCAAAAAGTTTAATTGAAACCAAACAGGGAAAGCAGACATTGATCTAACATAGCATGCCTTCATTCACACTGAGTTTAATACCAATCAATTATACACAACAAGTACTTTGAAATTTTGACATGCGTTTTTTTTTCCATTCCGAGTGTTACAATATCTATAATACCAATTCATAAGTTGTAACTATCTCACTATCATCAGACAGTACTTGTCTATTAGTGTCTATCTCTTTAACTATGTCTTTGTTTGCTTTTGAATCTGTAGCAACAACTTGCTTATCCTAAAATTGAGAGGATAGTGAGATACTGA
This sequence comes from Mercenaria mercenaria, assembly GCF_021730395.1. NCBI lineage: Eukaryota > Metazoa > Mollusca > Bivalvia > Venerida > Veneridae > Mercenaria > Mercenaria mercenaria. The sequence continues at coordinate 10,869,669 of NC_069362.1, read as the reverse complement.
AATAAACATGTTGTGATAGGAATTAGCCAGGGCTCAATCCAAATACATCACTCATTCTAAACGATTGTCTACAAACACTTAAAGGGGTGTATCAAGATAAATATTTGAAGTGTTCAATATCTCAAAATTTTGTCTTTTTTGTTGAGATTTGTACTTCTTTCTCTTTAAAGATTATATACAGAGGTCTGTTTGCCCACCAGTGTTCCCATATCTGGAAAACATGGCAACTTCAATACTGAAAGAGGTCAATAAGGACAATTCTTGACAAAGAATATGTATCTAAAATTAGACTTCTACATTAACAGTAAAACAGGGCTCAACGCAACCAGTCTAAATTATTAGGCCTAAAAAAAAAATTCTTTGTTTCCGGTAACATGCTAAAAAAATTAGGGTAGGTAGGTTGGAAAATATTTTGTTTTTGGAATTTTTTTTTTATTAAGGGAGACTTTTCGAAAATTATTTTTGTGTCAAAAAATGAATACAAATAAGGGGGTTATGCCTTTAGAGCATCAGTAAGTTAATTTCTAACATCACTGGCCATATTTAAAGCACAAAAAGTGCAGTTTTACAACTTTTTGTTAAAAAGTTGAAAAAAATATTCTCCAAGGCCATAAAAACATTTTAGGGTCGGGCCAAAAATTTAGGTCGGGATAACCGGAAACAAACAATTTTTTTTTTACGCCTTAGACCTTGATGTAACCGAATCATCATAACATTAATTTTTTCCAATATTTCAAATTTTCCTTTTCCATACTTTTTTCTAGATAAGTAAAAACCCTGGATAATTCTATATGTCAAATATTTAAATTCAGCTGGAGTCTGAAAGAGGAACTTTTTTCACATCTATACATCTGGACTAAAAAGAGCAACCCTTTCTGTATCTTAAATATTAGCACCTCCACATAAATATCACAAAAACCTGTAACCACATTTAGACAAAAAAAAACCACATATAACTTTTTATATATTTAAACATGCTTCAAAAGCAATATTATTATAAAACACCAAGCCATCGTTCAAATCATACTGTTATTTACATTCGTAGTCTTACATGTGCATATTTTCTCTGAAATAAATAGTATTTTTACATTACACCAATACTGTACAGTCTTGAATATTATCTACTACGTAAGTCATTAGCAGGGAAGATACCGTAACTAGCTGCAGTTTATAATTAGAGATAACTTGCAGTCTTCACTATATATGATATCTGCACTTAAAACACATGCAGAAAAAAAGGTAATAGTAATCTATGTAGTTTGTTTGCATTTATAAGAGGCTAAAGTGGACTTTTAGTGATAATCAACAATTTCTGAGTGATTATGTATTTTTGTGTGCTATTACACCATACTTTGGTCCTTTAACAATAATCTAGCTTGAGCATATGCAGAGTGCCCAATCCATGTGACGTTTGGATACCATACGCACGGAGAAAACGTCTTGATTCAGGTAAGACTTTGCCTATATTTTCCTTATTACTTGATGGATTTTCATACAATGAAGAGTGTCAAATAAAGCAAAGTGAGTGCTTTCCTCCACACAAAGCATCAGCCATCAGTTCTCAGTACTTCACTCAACTGCGAAAGTGTTTGAGAAAAGTCCTGAGAACAGATGGCAGACACTTTGTATGGAGGAAAGCACTCATTTTGCTGTCTTTGACGCTCTTTATCGTATGAAAATCTGTTAAGTAATTAGGAAAATATGGGCAAAATCTTACCTGAATTGTGACATTTTCTCCAAGTGTATGGTATCCAAAAAGTCATGTGGGTTGGCCACATTGATATGGCTTTCTGCAACAAACAGGAAATGTTGAAATCACATAAGCATCTGAGAATAAGTCATCAAAGGCGAAACTGCTGATTGTTATTGCGGAACCTCTATATCACAATGATTCAAACATTATCAAAACTACCAACTCTATAGTCTAGTCTAACAACACAGCTATCATAGCTGGTTCAAAAATAAAGCAACTACCAATAATATTGTACATTTTTTTCTTGTATGTTTTACAGGTAGGATGAAAGAGGAATAGTTTATACACAGTCTCTGACAATGTCTTATTTTGTCTATTATATAGAGGATAATTGTTGGTTTCGGTGTAATATCACGTTATAATTTCACCGAGTGGGCACCAAAAGTGATATTTTCACGAGTGGCGCAGCCACGAGTGAAAATAACAACTTTTGGTGTTCACGAGTGAAATTACCGTGATATTACATCGATACCAACAATTTTTCTGTTTATTTTATGTCTAAAACTCTACTTTTGTTGTGTTTATTTCAATAAAATGTCGAAATTTGCGGGAATTTTTATCAGGAAGCATCGCAAAGATGACGTCATTTTAACGACGTCATCGTCATATTGTTTCCGGCTTTCAGTACGCTCGGTAAACTTTTTGACGTTAATCCGGGTATCAGATTTGATAATTTTCACTGAGTGGCCAGTGAGTTTATCAGGATATAATTCACCGTTATATTTCGATAAACCACCGAAAAACATAAAATAAGAAAAAAATCATTTGGAAATAATAATTATCACAAATCAATATTTTCTTTTCAAACCTGGCAGCCCAAATGTATGATTTCAGAAACTAGTTATAGCTTTGTGGCAATAAAAAACTTAATAGATGAATGCCTAGACCCACATTATGACATCAGCTTGTTTTTCAATAACTGATTTTCATTTGAAAATTCAATTTCTACATAAGAAAAAAAAAATGAAATAAATTACTAAAAAGCAAACTAAAAGCTAATTCAAAATAACAAAATCATGGTAAAATTAAAGGGAAGGTTCATGCATTAAAACATTTTTGTTTGTATCCCTTATTAAAAAGAACATGTACACTAAATTAAAAAAGTTATGACTTACAGGTTCTGTTTGACTAGACATTTCGATGACAACTCTCTCTTGTGGAGTTAAATCGTCCCGTATTCCCTTCAGAGCATCTTCTAATGCTGGCCAAGTTACATACGTACTAAATTCTTCAGCTGATGGAAGTTGGCTAAATTTTTCATTGAGCTCTTTCTGAAAATAAAACAAACAAACAAACATGCATGAAACAATATCATGTACTCAAACTCTCTATTCATAATTTTAACTTGTCCAAAACATTGTGGAATGATACGTATTTCACTTGGGTACTGATTACATTTTTTACTCGGACTTTATCATAGACTCCCTGTGTAAAATCTCAAACTTTTAACTAAAATAACGGTATTAAATCGATATAATATTTCAATGAAACTTCAAAGTTTTGTTGTTTGTAACATCATCTGGGGCATGTGCAATGAAAAATTTTAATTTGATTTCTAAAATAGTGTGATATGTATTTCTAAAGTCACTATATGTTCATTGTAAATATATTTCGCTATACCCAAGTGGAAACTGGCAGGTACTTGAAAATGCAGCTCCCTGATTGGTCAATAAGAACCCGTTATGTACTGTGATATCACGATAAAGTTATGAATTAATATATAACCATTACTTAAAGGATTTTTTAGAGGATGCAATCGTAGGAAATCCATACGGACATTGCAGGCAAGTCGTGCAGAGCTTGCAAGGAGCACAGCCATACCTCGTACAATGCCCGTTGGCTCGTATGGTGTCCCTGTGACAAAAATACACCAGTTCAACAACATCTTAATATTGTACGGACATCGTACGCTGACCGTGCAAGTCCCTAATTACAATAGTCATTCATCAGCATCAGCAAACCTTTTTCCAAATGCTCAGGGACATCGTGCGATGTTCGTACGAGCTCTTCCGCGGCCCGTGCGGTTCCTGTACGGTCGTAGAAAACTCAAGTTAACGAGTCCTCAGCTCTATGAGTTAAAAAAATCCGTACGAAGCTTGTACTAGTCAACGATGTCCGTACGGACGCCGTATGAGTTTGCCAAAATTTGACTGAAAACCTACTCGTACAGAGCTTGTAGCATTTTTGTGACCAGGGTATTAGCATCCCTTTTAACAGTTAATGGTACTGTCCAAATTGAAAGATAGACAAGTTCGTTATAGAAATTTAGCAGGATAAGGGTTAATAAATTTTTCTATCATATACAAACCTACACATATTGATATTATACAAACACTATGGATTTATTTAATAGCCTGAATAAAATTGACAAAACTGATGTAGATAAAAAAATAACTTTATCACATATATTAAAATGATGTCATGCACATAAATTTAATTCAGCTGTCAATATGAAAAAGTATCCCTTTGTCACAAGTATGTTATAATTCTATTATGTTTTGCTGGTTGAGAGAAAAAAGTAAGAACTTCATTTCTACGCTATGTAATAAATCACTTGCTTACTGAATTTTATTACAGTCATGTTTTTCAGTGAATCATTGAAATATTAGAGTGAAGTATACAGGTATTTTCACAGTGAAAATTAAATGTCAAATATATTTTTCACTATGTGTAAATAAAAAGATTTGTTTCTTCAACATGTAAGATCGAATATTACACTCATAAAAACCATATCACGCATCTTCACTTGTGGTTATGCCTGATCTTGAAAATATTGCATCTACAGATATATTTAGTTTATACTCATTTATTTTAGCTCGATTGTGATGTACCCTTCAAGCTTATTGTAACCACTCTTGAGTCCGCTTCCTGGAAAAACCAGTACTGGTGTCGTATAAGAAGTCATGGTCGTGACCCCAGTGGGGCTTGAGCCCACGACCTCCTGGATTGAGATATTTCAATCTTACACTGAATCAAAGGGACACCCTCAACATCCAGACCCATTCAAGACATATGTACCACAATATTACTGATATTAGCCCTTATCATGCTGGACACAACTGATTCTGCCATTCTGACTGATCTATGCAGTCTGAACATGATCTGCACTGTTCGCCATTCAGTCAGTATCTTTTTTGGAAAGCACACTTTTATGAATTAGATTTAAAGCAGGGTAATGATTAGCGTTTCAATCATGAAACACCTCCAAAGATATAATTTCAGTTATGTAACGACGGTGTAACCAGTGTTTAACACCATTTTTCAACAATTACACTGAGCTGAAGATAGTTTATATACATTTTTTTTAAAAACAAACAGACTGGCTTTAATTTCCCTTTAAAGTATCTTGCATTTAAAATTCTTCTTTTCAATATTTTATTAATCAAAATTTTTAAAAGATTTAATTATTTTCGCATTTTTATTTCAAATTATTTAGATAAACATTATTTTTCAAATATTAAAGGGAGATAATACAGTAACTACTATGTGTTATTGCTTAAGGACCGAATGTAGATATCAGAGATTGGCAGTTACCTGTACATGATGTATGTTATATCAGTCAATATGAAATACATTTGGTATAAATCAGTATAAAATACATTTATATAGATCTAAATCAGTCATTAAAAATTTAAGGTTTCAAGTACTTTCTTTTGTGCTTAAAACCTCTTCAGAGTTAAAAATATAATTGAATGTATAGAACTGTATTCCGTATTAACACAGACAATTTTTTTGCTGATATCAAAGCCAAATCGATCTGTCATTTGACAATATTAATCAAAACCACTGATATATAATACAGATTATTTATGTAAGATTACTCTATCAAGGTCACCAGTATGTAAAACTATCCAAAAACTGTCAGAAATTACACAGTTTGAACAATTACAGTATTTTACAGGTCATTTAATTCAACACCAGTTTTCAAGTTCTTTCAAACATTTTATGCAGTAAAAAACAGAAAACTTAAAAAAGCTTAAATGTTTCAAAACGTTAAATTATTAGGCAAAGAATATTTATTGGCATGTAAAAGTGGCAGAAGTCATTTAACTTCTGTTAATGAAATCTGTCAAATATTTTTTTAAACTTATTTTTATAAATGAAATTAAATGAATAAATTTAATCTTTTAACTTTTTGAATAATCAATCTTGATTAATGTAACAAAATGCTTTACTGATAATAGAGGAGATTTTTGGTGAAATTGTAAAAGTCTAGTATTTAGTGACAATGAAATATTTAACGAAAACCATTCATAGATTCAAAACATCTATTTTTCTTTTTTGCATTCTAAACCAAGGATCAGCAAAATTAAAGAACATGAAAGGTAGTTTACAATAAAGAATTCAACAGAAGTTAACATAAGCTCCTTGTCAGGCATTTTGTTCTGCTTTGAGATGGAATAATTAAAACTGTAAAAATGAAAGTCTAAAATACTATCTTTAGCATGAAACTAGGCCAGACAGGGCCCATCATTACCATCAACCATTCAAATAATAAATCTAATTTTTAATAAATTTGTTACTGTTTATATACAACCTGACTAATAGTAAATACATAAAGGAGACATTATTTACTTTGTCTTAAGGGACGTCACATGCTAAGCTGATTTACCGGTATTCCATATTCCAGTTTGAGTTAGTGTATGTATGATACGGATTTTGATTAAAACAAAATGGATGGCACATGCAGCATTAGCATAGTCAGATCAGTACTGAAAAACTGAAGTAATTATAAAATTTATGGTAGTTAGCAAGATAAAATTGTTTAATGGTGACTGGAGATATGGAATATACTCTGTCTCATAAATCCTTATCATATACTGTTGCCCGATACAGATTTCCTTGGCCAACTAACCATTTAATAGCTTCCTGTTTCTTATTTACAACACCAGTAACAAATCTTACCGTTATATTTTCCAAATCTGCCAATCTCTTCTTTAAATCATTCAGGTTTAACTGAAAAACAAAAATATTTATATTATATTAGGATTTCCTTGGAAAGAACTTAAATCTATTTATAGCCAAACAAGACAAAAACGATTATAGTCTGTGAGATCTTCAATTATTGTTAAATTTACTTAGTCAAACTTTTGATATTTTGACAGAATCTGAGGAAAATGCAGAAAACAATCCAGTTTGAGTCTGTCAAAAGATAATTTATTTCATCATATGGCGACATTCCAGCTTTGATGGTGGTGGAAGACCCCAGGTGCCCCTCTGTGTATTATTTCATCACAAGCTGGCACCTGGGTAGAACCACCTACTTTCCTTAAGCCAGCTGGATGGCTTCCTTATATGAAGAATTCAACGCCCATATCAATGAGGGGCATTTTTAGTGATTTGAAGTCAGCGACCTTAACCAATCGGCCATGGAGGCCTCTGTCAAAAGATTAAAAAGGCACAAAAAAGAAAACAATATTCTTTAAAATGAAGATTGCCATTTTGCCCTGGCACCTAGCATGAATATAGTACATTTCACATATAAATATGTATACGTACTCCTTTAAGTTGGTCTTGAAGAAGTTTATTTGCATCTTTAAGGTCTTTCATTTCTTTCATCATATCTTCTATCAATGAAAATAACTGAAACAAAAGAATGAGACATATAGAACTATTGAATTATATATTTTATGTGATACAAAATGCTATGTACATATTCTGCTCTATTACCCTGTCTGTTTCAGTAGGCTACAGTATGTTTTAATTCTTTCTTTGGCGAGCCTGTATACATGCAGTAATTGTGATCCAATTTCCTATGAATTACATTATTATATAGAACATATTTTTCTTTGATGCACCTGTATAATAGGGTTTCTGTGATCCAATTCTCAATGAACAGTAACATACTTTCTTTGATGAACTTACATAATTATATAATGACTCTGATTCCCAATAAATTACATATAATTATACAGAAGGTATTTTTCTTTGAGAAATTTCTATCTACAAGGATTATGATCACTACATATATACAGTTTATATATTTCTTGAATGATTGTGTTCTGAAACTCCTCATGATTATAAAATAATTGGCCTATAGTATGGTGACACAAAATGTTTTTATGTCTACGTGCCTGTTTTTAAGATATCTGACTATGATGAAAGAGATTCACTCATTTCAAGCTGATTTTGAGACATTATTTGGAATTAATCAATGTGTCAAACTTTTCAATATCATATTTTATTTCTAGAAAGATAGTAACATTGCCATTTTAATAATTAGACTTACAGGTTGCCTTTTATTTGTAAACTGATTTAGTTTCTGTATGCCGAGTTAAAGCTTTATTCCGGATAAATGACATTACGCCATCACTTCGATTTATCAAACGTGGAGAGCTACTTTAATTATACTGATCTTAAAGCATTTTTGATTGTTCCAACAACATAATGTTTTTTTTAATATTGATCTACTTATTACTTCAAATATATCATATTTTGTACCGGTAGTTTAAAATATTTCGAATGACAATAAAACAAAACTGTATAAATAAGTGAAATATGGTTCAGTATTTTACATTTGAGTATGAAGTAGATTGGGTATACTTAAATTATGCAAACTTTCGACAAACTAATTAATTCATATACCCAAATAAAACTTCTTGATTTGACTGTAGAGAATAACCTTGGCT